>NC_088302.1:51895458-52058842 GCF_032854445.1 Liolophura sinensis | reverse complement strand
TTTTGATTTGGTTGACTGACAGTGAAGCTGTCTTACTGTGTGGTTGAGTATGACATCTACTACCTACATGTATATGAGGCAGGACAAGGCCTCAATGTGGGGAATCTGATCGTTCATCATAAACTCATTGCTTTGAGCTTGACGACAACAGGCTACGTAAGTAAAGACTCTGTTTTGCTCTGCAGAAACCCCGTCAGTTTTGAGTTTATGGGGGTTTTGATTGCGGCCTTGAAGATTTGGCCTAAAAGAGAATCCCAAAAGTGTTTCAATTCTTGGGTACTTTTGCTGGTTCGTGCCTCATATACAAGACTACAGTGGCTGTCGAGTTGGCTGCTTGGCATGGACTTGATGCTAGGAACTTTGTGTGGGTGCGTGAAGCTAGTGCCACTTTGGGTGGGTGGCTTACTGGTTTGTGCTTTATCTACAAAATTGCCTTGGTTGTCTTTTTCGTTACTTGGCACAGTCTTGGGTGCTGGGAACTCTTTGTTGGGGCGTGGGGCTTGTGCCACTGTGGGTGGGTGGCTCAGTGGTTTGTGCTTTGTCCAAAAGATTTCTTTTGTTGTCCTTGTCTGCTTGGCACTGTCTTCGTGCCGAGAACTTTGTGTGGGCGCGTAAGGATAATGTTCCTCTGGCCATTTGGCTTACTGGTTTGTGTGGGATTGCTCTGGCTGCCTTTATCTGTCATGTGCTCTGTATGGTTAGTCTTGCAGATTTTTGCATTTGGGACAGGGGGCTTGCCTTGACTTGCCCTGCTTATGATTGTGTGTCAAGATATTCTGCCAATTTTCTCTTACTGATATTAGGAGTGGTCTGCTTGCTTTTGCTTGTCAAGCTACCCATCGGTTTATCCTTCCTGGTTTTAGCTTCCGAAACAGTCTGTTTGTCAGAGAGTGTCCTCATTATTTCCAACAGTGTTTTGAACCAGTTTGTCCTATGTGTTTGTCCCTGTTGCTTTCAGTGTCAGCCTGTTCGATGTTACCAAAACACACTCTTGCTGTGTTCGTTCTTGTTGCCTTGAGTGTCAGAACCAGTCTGTGTGCTATTGCCAATAGTAGTGTTGCTGTGTTTACCCTTGTTGCCTTTAGTGTCAGAAATAGACTGTTCAATGTTACCAACGATGGTGTTGTTGTGTTCGCTCTTGCTGCCAATCATGGAGTCACCTTTTTCACTGCTGTAGCCTTGAGTGACAGAAACAGTACAATCAATGTTTGTATCAGTGTTTTGCTGAGGACTGCACTGTCTAGTGTTGCTGGTAATGGTTGTCGTTGCCTCTGACATGCGTGGAATCGGTTGTTCAGCAGGAGACAGTTTTGGTACATGTGGTGGAGGCGGTGTCATGGTAAAAAGTGGACAAACGTTTGCTGAATTGAGGCTTGGACAGGTGTGACCTGCGGATGCCCACTGTCTGGTGCAGTTGGTGTTTGTGTAAGCTTCAGTGAGAATGTATTTTTGATCCTACCTGGAGTTAACTTTGTGACAGTGCCTAACTCGCTGCATGTTGGTGGAGATTTGTAGCTTAAATCACTCACAGACCTGGATGGTGTAAGAACACCAGATTGGGATAATCTGCACCTGTTGGATTTCTCACTAAAATTTGCCTCACTTTGAAACGATGTAGATATGTTAGATTTTTAAACTTAAATCAGTCATGGATTGGGAAAATGTACAAGGATTAGATGCCACACATATATCGTCCTTAGATTGAGAGGACGTACACATTTTAGATTTTTCACTTAAATCAGTCATAGATCGGGAAGATGTACACTTATCTGATTTCCCACTTAAATCAATCAATGACTGCGATGAAGCACAGATATTAGAGGATTCAAACAGATTTATGAGTTACTAACTTGTGAGTTTCTGCTAGCTGCAAATATTCGTACGAAACCAGTCTGTGTCTCTTGAGGCCTCTACGCAGTGCTTTGGGTGTGTTGTCGATGTTGAAGGCGGATACTCTCACGTCTTGGATCTGGAAACAGAATTAATGTAAAATGTGTTAACAGGAATACACAACTGTGTGGGAGACTGTAGAATAAGTAAAACTGAAGTGACCAAAGTCAAAATGTTTTAACATGATTTAACAAAGAATTTTAAAGAACACTGTTATACATAACTCAGAGGAAATTCGTCGGTATGGCATTAAACACTATTTAAATAAATAAATAGTTTTATATCAAATGTAAGGACGTGGCAGTCATGGAGCAATCTTATCATTACGATCGCCTAGCTGTAATGGTGCCTTCAATGTCTACACTGTCAGTTGCTATGAGTTGTTACATGAACATAAGTTTGTGTGCCCTTTATGAAACCTGCCCTCAGTGATGGGACATTTTAAACCAACTTGGTGAGAACTCACCACAGCAAGATCTGGTTGGTTTTCACGGTCATCCTGCGATACAACAGGTGTACCAGCAGACTTAGACCTTGCGCCGAGCTGATCTTCTTGGGGATTTTTCGGAGTACTTTATCCCCTGTTGTAGGTCTCTGCTGGTGTGGTAGATGGAGGCTGCATAATGTTAGCTGTGCTGTGTCGTGCCTGTACAACAAGACAATTATCTTTCATTACTTTAATCAAAAAATATTTATAACAATATGAAATGCCATGTGTCCTTTGCTCATTTGGTTTGTGATATCCAACCAAACCTCATAAAACTGTTATGGCTTATGATAAAAGTAAAATTTTTTCCTTTTCGACATTAAAAATAAATTTAATTTTTTTTTTCAAAATTCATGCATCATATGGCCTTAATAATTGGTAAGTGATGCAATAAAATTGGGCAAGTTAGCACTAAAAGGAAAATAGATGAAAACAAAACAAACAAAAAGAATAAAATTAACAAAAAAAAACAAAACAACACACACAAAAAAGGAAAATAATAAGGAATCAGTGGGTTAAAGAAAACACAAAAAAGAAACCCATTCTATTAAACAAAAACTTTCTTAACAGAACACATGTACATACCCAGTTATATGAATAGAACCTTAGTTAGTTTGACTTACCGGCCCCTGAATAGAATACATAACAGGACAAATATTTGGGATGTGTACAGAAATTTGTTCAGGTTTTTCTATTAACATTAAGATGTGTGTAAACATGCATTAAGACTGGTGAGGAGTTCTACATACTGTAGAACTTCAACCTTTTCAACTACTAAAGCATTCATTTCAATGGGATTTGTATATATAATTTATCATGAGAATGATGCTAAACTGATTTGTTTGTGTCATTAAAGATGCAAGCTTCATAAAACTGTGCAAATTATTTTCACTACACTACATACCTCTCTCAGAATGTGTTATAAACTATTGGTTGCAAAGGAGGTTGAAAAGGTTGAAGAATTAAGATAGACGAGATTTAACCTTGAAACTACAGCTCATTCCAATGCACCTAAAATCTTTTCTAAGCAAAAACCTGTAGATGAGCAAGGAAAGGCTCACTTCAGTGACACAGTTGGTCAGGACCTATTATGTTAGAGCTAATTCTTTTTTCCCCCTGTATCTTTCTGTGATTGTTTGCTTTGAAAGCTTAGCCAACATTCTTGCCCTCACCAATTTTCTGCTTCCTACACTGAATTCCTGTTCGCCATTGCCTTCTGTTCGTCGTTTGCGAATGCTCACGTTTGATTGGCTAGAGGTAAGCTCTGAAGGTTGTCCCCGGATGGTGTTTTCGTTGGGATCTCCAGCCTGAGTTTCTAATGGGTAGCAAGACTTGAGGTGTGGCAAACACAAGGTGTTCCTGCGCTGGAGTTCATCCAGTCTGTTCCACTCATATTCAATACCAGTTTCTTCTTCATCTTCACAAGAAAACAGGCTGCCAGCACCTCCTGGAGGAATAAAACAAGTATGATTATGAAACTAGATTTATATAATATACCACTGATTAGTTTTCATGTATCACATCATAAAAGTATCTGACAGGAGGGCCAAAAGATGTACTAACTTTGTGGTCTACATTTCCGGTAGAACTCTTCTTCCCAGAAAGTAGCGCTTGACAATCGGGGAAACCGGAATGTTGGACATAGGTTTCGAGTTTACACAAACACTCGCAGTTTTAACGACTCTCATTGGCTGAGAGTCAACACACCCCCAGCGTAAATTACAGATTGTTAAAGATGGAGGATGCGATGGACTCAGCGATTTATGTCAACTTTGTCATTTTCAGGCTTTACGTGTGTGGCGAGGAAAAAATTATCACAAAATTATGCAGCAGGCACCACCAGATAGAAAAATATGCTATTTTCAGCCCATAGTGTCATTTTAAAAAATTTTCTTCTCCTTTAAAGATGTCCAAATCATGCTTAAACAGCATGACTGAATCTTTACACTGAAGTACAAGTATATACAAAAAAAAAAAAAATACTTCAGCCATAAAAACCAAAGCATTAAAATTTTAGCTTGCTGTGTAGATACATCTAGTTTTTATCAAGTATACTTAAACATCAACAGTTGGCCATTTCCCTACACCTGTCCATGTTATTTTTCACCTGGCTGATAAGGGACATGAGCTAAAGTGCCCAGAGGCTGTGCCAACAAAACCACATCATATAGGGCATGGGAGAGACACAAGTTCACAAGAGTTCAGCATGGGGGCACTTGCGCATATATCAGAAGTTGGAGTAGAAAACGCTACATTCGGCCATACCGCCAGGGTTCTAACACCAACTTCCTGTAAGTGCCCCCACTTGAACTCCCATGAACTTGTGTCTCTCATAGGTCTACATACAAACATTCATCGTGTTAGACAGCAAACTGGATGTCCTGCAATGTATTACCCTTAATACATGTACATAGTTTCACCAAATCAGCCTTGTTTCAGAAGGTAAAATAATTAGTGCCAGTAAAGATTGATCAGACTGCCGGACTGTTTCAGACGCATAGGTCCACTTGCATGAAGCCCTTTTGAAGTTAATAGCACGTAAATACCATAGGGACGTAATACCTACAGTGCTGGTTGTCATGACAGTTACATGCTCTTAACGTTCAGAGGGCTTTGTGCGAGCAGGCCCATGTTGTATATAACGTTAACAGGGCTTGTGACTTACTTGGTATGCTGGCTGAACGTGTGGACTCTGTACTGATGGTACTCATCAGACTGCTGTTGAGGGAGGCCAGAGACTGTAAAGACTGGCTGTTCGTGTTCCCTCGTGACTGCATTGGGTGGCCTGTCCACACAACTGATGATGACTGACTCTTGCCCTGAGGTGTATTAGCAAAACTTGGAATGGAATGCAAAACTGTCTGAATATATGTTGATTATAAAGAACACCTGACCAGTATAGGTGACCTACTGTTTTCTGCACATGGCCATTTCTTCTAAAACAATACAACACTACTGATATTTTTCTGAAGTACTATTTTCAGAAAAAAGCAGAAACAAATAACAAAATCAACATTTGAGGCTAATCTGAGCGACTTACCAGTATCGTCCTGTGAACTGGGCATAGATAAATAGCTTAATGTTAGGCATTCTGGCAGAATTCTAGTGCAGTACAAAACTGTGGGGTGATTACTCAAGTTAACCACTTTGCTTAATCTTATCCAGAAATTCTTTTGGTTCTAATATTCCTAGAGTGGCAACAGGCTTTGCACCTCTGAACTTTCAGTTTGTCAGTTATGCTGTCACTGCTGTGGTGGACTGAGTTTTGACTGATAGGTATGCTATGGTCAGGGTTATATACAGGTAGGTCTAAGAAGTTGTATCTACTAGCTCATAAGCACACTTAGCTCAACAGGGGGAGCAGCAGGTAGTGAAGTGCGTTATAATGGTTGGCTTTGACTGACCCATCTCAAAGTGTCAGTAGGAGGGGGGGGGGGGGGGAATTTGGGAGGTGATTCCGGCTCAGCAGGGAAAGTACAGTGACATAAGGAGGTTGGGGGCTGGCATAAGGAATTGAACTGTTCTTCTATTATCAGATCAGTTACAATCACACCGCTCTGGCTTAATAACTTTCTGTTGACTTTCCAAGGAGATTAAAGCAGCAGGGGTAATAAAAAAAGCTGAGAAAACTGTGGATTGATGGATAACCTTCAAAAGTTTATTGCACAGCATGTAAAAATGATCAAATAAAACCCAACCAGCGGTAAGCTGCCAAGTAGATAAGCTGTGAGCTACCACTGTCATTGTGGGAAAGAAATGATATTATAAATCCCATTATGGTTTACATGGCTGTTAAGTTAAAACTAATCATGTATCATGAAGATCTAAATACCTTACTCTATCTATTGATTTTATCTATGCCATAAATCTATTACCAGTATTTGGATGAACAAAGTTTGTTTTCAAATTTCACAATGCATTTTATGACTTATTAAATGTACCTTTAAACAAATTTTAATATGATTCAAGTATAGACCATTTTTTTTGTCTTCATGTGCATCTTGGTATTTAAGGACATCTTCTCCGTGAACAAAAAAGAAAAACAAAAGTCTTGGGGATGACAAATGAATTAAAATAAATAAAGTTGTGCTGTTTGTAAAGGGGCAGAGGAGAGTCAGAAATCTGCAAACACTGCTTGCTAAATTGCACTAGTGCTGATCACTTTAGTAGAATATGACATTTTGAAAATAAAGGTGTTAGCCAAAGGAGTGTAGAAAACACGAATCACTTGAAACATCTGCATATAGAACATTTTAATTAACAGGGGGAAAAAAAAAGAGGTGGGAGGTGGTGATGAGATGACCTGTAGAATTTTGGGTGGAAGGGACAAGGGGCACCAAAACCATACAATATTTGGTTGTATAAGTTGGAAACCAAATGGAGAGACTGGTGAGGCTGTTTTCATAAACAATTTAAAATATTAGGAAATTCATTATGTATGGTAACAATTTTTGTATGAAAGAATGGCCATGATTTAAGTTCTGCCTTTACGCTCTGCCCCAATGTTATTCTAAATTTACGAAAGAATGGTTTCAAGATTAGACTGGAACCGTTTAATGGAAAACACTGACACTGTTTTACACAATAAAAGTTAGATTAAAACCATCACACAAAATGACCCATCCCACCCTCCCCCAACACCAACTGTTTTAATATCGCTGCTACTTTCCAATTGACACAGGAGTGTATAGTATGTAAAAGCTACTGCTGTCATCATGATTACTTGATTAGTGGTGATTGTATCTCTTACATGTATGTCAACTACACCTAGGTAATGGGGAATATGCCTTTTAGCCACTTGTTTATATTAGCACAGCAAGAACAACCAGTAAATACTTGACATTTATGAATGTTACAGTTATTCATGTCATTTAATGTGATCTAGAGGGTTTTATTTATTAATTTGAGTGTGAGTGAATAGGTTGTCATATTGGCCCCAAGCACCCGTTATCATCTGTTGCTGGACTGTGACCACACAGCAGAAGGTGGAGTATAATCATTGGATACTTTCCAATTTCGAAACAAATTAAAACTCTTTATGGAGCAATTTTGCCATAACAACAGATACAGCTGCTGATAATTTGCATATGTTGTATGCAGGGATGAAACTCATGGGTGACAGCCACAAACGCACACATCCAGCATTCCAGTAATGGATAACGTCTCCAAAAAAAAAAAGAAAAAAAAAAAGAACCTACTTAAAATAATGTTCTCATAGTCATATTTGTTTGCATGACATTACAAGGCACCTGTGTTTCAGGCATTTTTTACCCTTTGTTAATGCCCATGTTTTTTTATCTACCTTCCAACTTTTGTTAATTCACTCTACCTTACTAGAAAGGTTCATTCTTTATTTGTCCTGAACATACATATACCTCCCCAAGCCGTTTCTTAAACTAGGATTTGAATGGCAATGAATGTACTGGGTCGGTGAACAAAGACATTGGAATCATAAGGCTTTACTGCATAAAAAAAAATCTAGGACTGAAATTTCAGGGTTTAGTACTAGTTTGAGATCTTTCACACAAAGCGTACTTCATATCATGGGAAATGTCCACCTGAATCAATAATCAAAACAGTAGGTGGCTGACTTACCCTGACACAGAAATGTTGTCCCCAGACGTCAGTTTGTTCATGCTGAGGGCAGAGCTGGTAGAATCGTGTCTGGAGCGCAGGAAGTAGGGTGATGCAGGTTTGGGTCGGTTAGGATGGGGTGAGGAGTGACGCTTATTGTGAACAGAGGCTGCATCCAGTGAGTCATCAAAAATACTGTCCTCTGTCGAGAGAAAAAAAGAAGTCTCGGTGAGGGAAGGATATAAAAACAGAGAACATGGACAGAAAACAGGGAATAGAGTAGTAAAGCTGGAGGATGGACAGAGAGCAGGGAACACAGTAGTAAACCTGGAGGATGAACAGAGAATGGGATACAGTAGTAAAGCTGGCGGATGGACAGAAAACAAGGAATAGGGTAGTAAAGCTGGAGGATGAACAGAGAACAGGGAATAGAGTAGTGAAGCTGGTGGATGGACAGAGAACAGGGAATAGAGTAGTAAAGCTGGCGGATGGACAGAGAACAGGGAATACAGTAGTAAAGCTGGAGGATGGACAGAAAACAGGGAATACAGTAGTAAAGCTGGAGGATGGACAGAGAACAGGGAATACAGTAGTAAAGCTGGAGGATGAACAGAGAACAGGGAATACAGTAGTAAAGCTGGAGGATGAACAGAGAACAGGGAATGGACTAGTAAAGCTGGCAGATGGACAGAGAACAGGGAATAGAGTAGAAAAGCTGGAGGATGAATAGAGAACAGGGAATACAGTAGTAAAGCTGGAGCATGAACAGAGAACAGGGAATAAAGTAGTAAAGCTGGAGGATGGACAGAGAACAGGGAATACAGTAGTAAAGCTGGAGGATGGACAGAGAACAGGGAATACAGTAGTAAAGCTGGAGGATGAACAGAGAACGGGATACAGTAGTAAAGCTGGAGGATGGACAGAGAACAGGGAATACAGTAGTAAAGCTGGAGGATGAACAGAGAACAGGGAATGGACTAGTAAAGCTGGAGGATGGACAGAGAACAGGGAATGGAGTAGTAAAGCTGGAGGAAGAACAGAGAACGGGATACAGTAGTAAAGCTGGAGGATGGACAGAGAACAGGGAATACAGTAGTAAAGCTGGAGGATGGACAGAGAACAGGGAATACAGTAGTAAAGCTGGAGGATGAACAGAGAACGGGATACAGTAGTAAAGCTGGAGGATGGACAGAGAACAGGGAATACAGTAGTAAAGCTGGAGGATGGACAGAGAACAGGGAATGGAGTAGTAAAGCTGGAGGAAGAACAGGGAACAGAATAGAATTACTTACCAAATATTTCAAATCATGTTACATTTTTAGACCGATACACAAAACACTGAATTGTTTCGATAGTTGAAACAATGTATGTTCTTCAGTCAGTCAATGTTATTTTAAAGTTTGCATTCAAGATGATGACCAGTAGAGTCCATTACTGACGAGGCTTACAGGATATATGAAGTCAGTTTGGTAACATCATTTTTTATTCGGCGGATCATAGCCAAATAGCCTATTACAGCAATAAAAATACATGCAACAGATGAAACACTATCAATAACCCATTAACCAGGCCTTAAATCTTGCAAACACAACCAGGAACGAAACCCGGAACACATTTAAGTATTCAAGCTCACCTGAGGAAGTACTGTTCTTAGTTTGTCCTGTCTCTTTCTCTCCAAGTAGTGCCCGTCCAGCCTTGTCCAGCTCAGACTTGTACTGTTTGACCTGCCTGTTGGCATGGGCCAGTTGCACTTCCAGGGATCGGTTCTCCTGGACTGTAGCATATGCACACCAATCAGTTATATATACTTGCACTAATTCATGTGCACATTTCATCAATAAACATACATGTTTGCTAAAATGGTGGAGGTGGAGGTTTAATGTATGTGTGGAGGAAGAAGAATGGCTCCCAGTGAAAACCACCCTGACCCCACCAGCCAGGCTGAAAAAGCTGCAGGTGTAATACTGGATCTGATCAACTTGCATCCATTCATTTCAAATAAAAATCATTTTGAAGTTTTTCATGTGCATGTTCTTTTTTCTGCGTACAAAATGATGACCAATATTTTATTCCATATTAAACAAAAGAATTTACTCACTGAGTTTCTTGTGGTTCTGTTCTTCTTGTAACATTTTTTTCTTCAGAGGGGTGAACTGGCTCTCCAGAGCCTCAAACTTTTTACGGTAGGTCTCCACCCCCGCCCTCTCCGTCTCTAGCTCATTGATGCTGGCCTGCAGGCGCTTCTCATAATCAGCCTTCAGCTCCTCAAGTTGCTGTTGAAGCTTTGTTGCATTCTCTCCTTTCAACTTAAGCTTGTTTTCAACTGCTTTCAGTTTTTCCTCACTTGATTTAAACTCGCCCTGTATCTAAATAAGAAAATGTCCTTGTCATGGTTGCTGTGAAAAGCTACATCATTAGCAGTCAAACTAAACCTCAAGCACATGTATGCACACATATATCCACACAAGTCAAAGACATTTTACCCTTAATCATTTTTTAAATTTTAGTATTTTGCTATCTAAAACTTCTAATTGCATTTCATAAAGACTTCAATACACAATATAGAACACATGTACACTTTGTTCTCTACCCGGTTTCCTGTAACCATAATACTTTATAATGAAATAAAAAAATAAATGTACACTATGTTGAATTTCACTGCATGGTTTGAAGTGTGCAGTAAAGTGAGGTAGGAAAAAGAGATGGAGGGGTTTCCTACCTTTGTTTCCTTTTGAGTGAGGTTTCTCACAGACTCAGCAAACTGCTTCTCTTTCTCAATCTGAGCTTGTTTCAGGCTGTTCAGCTCTTCCTCATAGGCCTTTCTCTCTTCTTGGGCACTCAGCTCAATACTCTTCAGCTACAAATGTATGGTACCAGTGTATTACACAACGTGGATCTTTGGTCTCATTTAACACAGTACACAACCTCTGGCAAACATTTACAATTCCCCCAAGTACCTGCCATATGTCTTCCAGTGAAACAATAGTTTATAGGTTGACCTTAATTCATGCATTCCACTAGGCTTGAGCAGACAGAGGGCACCCGGTTCAGATTTTCTTAACATTGCTGGTAAAAAAGCCATACACAGGTAAATTATTGTTGATTTAAACATCACAAATTCATCAAAATATTCTTTAATAACATACTGTTGGATCTCTTTCTTTCTTCTTTTGATAGCTGTTTAATGTCATACTCAAGAATTTTCACACTCTATTAAATGTAAACAGTCAGCCGGTGACTCTCTTATCTTAATCATGACAGCGTTAACAGGGTTAATGATAAAGTACACAACACTTCTACCCGTATATTTCAATGGGTGAAAAACTGAAAAAAAGTATATAATTAAAAAAAATCCAAATAAAATTTTCTCCTGTTGTGATTAACCTGCGATATAACGAGCCATTACACTGCCTATTTCTGAGAAAACTGTGCGAATTGCTCAAACCATAGAGTACCCATTTGCAACAGTCTGGAAACAATGCAAAACAGCCAGCTGTGATGGACACATGTTACCTTTTGTGCAAAAGTATCTGCCCGTTTCTTCATCTCGGCAGCCTGAACTTCCAGCTCTAGCTGCAGACGTTCCCTGAGCTCAGTGTTCCCCTGCTTCTCCAGCTGCCATTCCTCCGCCTGTTGTCGTTGTTGTGTCAGTAACTGGTGAGTCTGTGCTTCCAGCTCTTGACAGCGAGCTGCTTTCTCATTGGCCCTTGATGTGAGATCGTGCACTTCACTCTGAAAAGGCCAAGGCATATATACAGGGATATACTAAGCTATATTCCAGAAGTACAGAGACCTGAACTTTACAACTCCCACACCCCACATACCCTTGTGATTGATTTGATTCGATATATTTAATTGATTGGTGTTTTACACCGTACTCAAGAAAATTTCACTTATGCGTCGAGAACCAGCATTATGGTTGGAGGAAACCGGGCAGGACCCAAGACCATCTGCAGGTTGCTGCAAGACCTTGCCTCGTGCGGCTGGAGAGGAAGCCAACATGAGCTGTACTTGAACTCATAGCAACTGCAAGACTGGCAGAACAGAATAAGTATGTAGTGTGCCAAAGTTGCCCCACCCATTCCTTTTTTCCCTCCACCCCCAATCTCCTCCAACCTCTATTTTTCTGACTAACTAAGAGTGTGAACATTCAGCTAACACATCACATGGGAAGATAAAAGGGAAGATAAAAGGGCACTGACCACGAGGGAGTGCTGATTTAGGGTGAACCTCTCCAGCTCCTCGCCTAGATGCTTTCTCTGCTCCTCAAATAGCTGCCTCTCCTTCGCCAGTTCCTCCTGGGCTGCTGTCACCTGCTGGGCCGACGCCTTCAACTTGCTCTCATACACAGATGTCTGTGCTTCTGCATCGACAGCCGCCTGCTGCAGCTTTTCTTCATATTCCTCACAGGACGCACGCATCTTCTCCACCAGTTCGGCCGCCTTGTTCTCAGTCTTGACCATAAAGCTGTCAAACTTCTCCTGCCACATATCTGCCTTTTCCATGGATTTCTTGCAGCTGTTTTTTAGTTTTGTGTTTTTCATCTCCAGTTCAGCCACCCGGGCCTGGACCTCTTCCAGCCTTTGCCTCATGTCCATCATCTCTTGATTCTTCTCTCTCAGTTCCTCCACCACAGAGTCGTGGATGTCCTGAAGCTCGCTGTTGTTGTTGCCCAGAGTCTCAAGCTCCTTATTCATCCTTGCTATCTCTGACTGGTAATGATCCTCCTTGGCAGCACATTCCTCTTCACTTGCCAGTCTCAACTCCTTTGTTTCTGTTTGTATCTTGGCTTCCAATTTTTTGATAGACTGAGCCTGTTCAATGAGTCTGGCTTCCAAGATGTCCTTCTCTGCACAGACTTGTTTCCAGGCCTCATGCATCTCCTGGTAACTCTCCTTTAAGCTGGCTTCCTTTGCCTGGAACTGTTGGTCCATTTCTTGGACACACAGGTTATGAGATTCCTCCCTAACTGCCTCTTTTTCCTTCCGCTTAGCTTCTAGTTTATCCTGCCACTCAGCCACTTTGGTCCTTAACTTTATCTCCCATTCCTCATCCTTCTTCCTTAATCCTTCCTGCAGTTTATCCTGCCATGCGGCTACTTCCATTTTCAACTTAACCTCCCATGCCTCATCCTTCTGCCTCAATCCTTCCTGCAGCTTCTCTTCCATCCTGGCCAGGGTGCAATCATGCTCCTTCTGCCTGGATGCAAGGTCAGCTAGATACGACTGTTCCATGGAGGTCAGTGTTTCCTGGAATTCATGTTTCCTTACCTGGAACTCCTGGTCCTTTCTTTCCATTTCAGATTGGCATTCCTGCATTTTCAACTGGAATTCCTGATTCTTCGCTGCTATCTGAGAATTGAATTCCTGGCCCTTTCTTTCCAACTCAGACTGGAATTCCTGTATTTTCAACTGGAATTCCTGGTCCTTTGCTGCTATCTGAGACTGGAATTCCTGGTCCTTTCTTTCCAACTCAGACTGGAATTGCTGTACTTTCAACTGGAATTTCTGGTCCTTTACTGTTAGCTGAGACTGGAATTCATGGTCCTTTGCTGTTAGCTGAGACTGGAATTCATGGTCCTTTGCTGTTAGCTGAGACTGAAATTCCTGGTCCTTTGCTGCTAGCAAGGCTTGGAATTCCTCCTTCTTTGCTGTTAGC
The DNA here is from genome assembly GCF_032854445.1 of Liolophura sinensis. Classification (NCBI taxonomy): domain Eukaryota; kingdom Metazoa; phylum Mollusca; class Polyplacophora; order Chitonida; family Chitonidae; genus Liolophura; species Liolophura sinensis. Next base: position 52,045,233 of record NC_088302.1, on the reverse strand, counting down.
TGAGACTGAAATTCCTGGTCCTTTGCTGCTAGCTGAGACTGGAATTCCTCCTTCTTTGCTGTTAGTTGAGACTGAAATTCCTGGTCCTTTGATGCAAGCTGAGACTGGAATTCCTCCTTCTTTGCTGTTAGTTGAGACTGAAATTCCTGGTCCTTTGCTGCTAGCTGAGACTGGAATTCCTCCTTCTTTACTGCTAGCTGAGAATGAAATTCTTTTTCCTCCGTTGCTAGCTGAGACCGATAATCACTGGTTTTCAGTTCTGACTGAGACTTGAATTTCTCAAAGGTAAGATTGACCTTTTCTAGCTCTGCTTTGACTTCATCAATCCTATTCTCGCAGGAAGACTGCAAGTCAGCCATCTCGGCGTCTTTAAGTGCAGATAACCGGACTATTTCATTGTCCTTATCCAATACAAGAGCTGATATTTTCTCCTCTGCATCATTCTGAAGGGACAGGACCTTCTCCTCAAACTGTTTTATGGTGGCCTTATGTTCGTCTGACTGTGTGATTTGTAGCTCAGCATGTTGTTGTAAGATTTCCTGTAGCTGAATTGTGTGCTCTTCTTCCTTTGACAGAAGCTCAGATTCGTGATGTTTCTTAAGACAGGACAGTTCCTGCTGATGCCTTTCCTCCAAATCAGATTTTTGCTCCTCTGCTGCTCTCTTCAGTGCAGCTATCTGCTGGGCATAGTCATTATTTGAAGTCACGACTTCATCTCTTTGCTCACTGACTTGTTGGAGCTGATTTGACAATGCTTCATGTCTGACCATAAGCTCCTCTCTCTCTGCCACTAGCTGTTGTATCTCCTGCTGCATAGCAGATAACTGACTCTCACTAGAGCTTTTTTCCAGTTGAAGTTCTCGTCTCTTCTGCTCCTGATTGTCTCTCTCATTTGACAACATTAAATTCAATTCTTCCATCTCTGATTCTTTAGCAGACAACTTGTCCTCTAAATATTTACACTTCTGTTCATGTTCCTTTGCCAGTGATTGGCACCGCTGTTCATGATCTTCAGCAAGACTTTGACACTTCAGTTCATGATTTTTACCAAGACTTTGGTACTTAAATTCATACTCTTCAGAAAGAGTTTGATGCTTCAATTCATGAGTTTCATCAAGGCTTTCACACTTCCTTTCCCAGTCTTCTGTAAGTGCTTGGCACTTGAGTTCATGTTCTTCAGCAAGAGTTTTGCATTTCTGTATATGTTCTTCAGCTAGACTTTGACACTTGGCTTCTTGATCTGCCAGAAGAGTTTTGCATATCACCTCATTTTCCTCTCTCAGTCTTTGCTCTTGTTTCTTTAACTTAGCTTCATAGGTCTCTGTCAGATCATGACATTTATTTTCATGGTCATCCTCTTGCTTTTTGAGAAGTGTCTGATGCTCTTCAACTGCATTTTTAAACTGAATTTCCCGCTCTTCTAGATTTCTCTTCATTTCTGATATTTCTGCTTCAAAAACTGTCCTCAAACTTATTATTTCTTGGTCTTTAGAACTTGACAATTCCTCCAGTTCAGTCTTAATGGCACTTACTTCCTCTTTCATATGAATAATTTCTTCTTCCTTTTGTTGTTTCAAATCCTCAAAAGATAACACGAGTGATTGCACTTCCTTTTGACTGTTTTCAAGTTGTTGTGCTTTACACACAAGCTTATTGTTCAGGTCCAGATTTGCTTCCTTCTCAGACGCCAGCTGAGAGTTCAAATCCTCCACCTGCATTTGCCAGGAGCTTATTTGCTTTTGCATCTCTTCTCGTAACTGAATCAGCTCCTGTTCTGAATCCACCCTCTGTCTGTTTATATGTAACGTGTGATCAGCTTCCATTTTGTGAACAGCTTCCTCATGTTCATGTATTAGCCGCTCCTTCTCTTGTCTCAAGTCACTGATCTGTTGCTCATTCTCCTCACTATGTCTGGCTTTCTTTTCCAGCTCTTCTCTAATCATATCTCGCTCTTCCTCTGCCAGTCTGCATTTCTCCAAAGCTTGTCTCTCCCGTTCAGCCAGGTCATAGATCTCTTTGCCCATGCTCTGTTGTCGCTTGGTTGATTCCTCCAGTGCTCTGGTTTTTCTCTCCAATTCTTCCCGAAGCTGGGATAACTCTATCTGTAGTTCACCCACGACTTTATCAATCACCAGTCCCATATTCTCTCCACTGTTCCCACTTTTATCCACTGCAAATGTAGAAATGAAAGACATACATTTTTTATTTGACTGGTATTCTACACCATATTCAAGAATATTTCACTTATACAACAGCAGCCAGCATTATGGCATTACTATAAACTTGTTGTTATCTACACGAGCAACTGTCATTTACTTAAGAGCTACTCAAGTTCTAAATCCTTAGCAATTAATACATGGGTTCAGCCAAAGACTGAACTGTATTTGTCAAAATTAAAATCATTTGGCTGAGCATCAGTACCTCTTTTGCAAAACTTACAGACTTTTTCCAAATGTAACATCAGGCCAAAACACTTCGAGTCACCACTCTTGGATATGAAGCTACAAATTACACTGAAATCTTACGACATCATTTCTGCCAAACTGGTTTACTTGATGTTATATCTTCCTTATTTAACCTTACAACAGGGATATTTTCATGTTCGACAAATTATACGAAAGCCACCAAGGATTTGTGATGAGTTGCATGCATCGTAACTGTTAATCATAGCCACCCACCTTTGTTACTGAGCAGCTCCTCATACTGGTCTTTCTGTTGTTTGTATAGTTCCTGCAGGTGTTTGAACCGTGACTCAGTGGCACTCTTGGCCTCAGCCATCTTTTCCAGCTCCTGTTTGTTATTTCTACTTTCTGCCTCTAGCCGGGTTATGACGCTTTGAGCCTTGGACAGTTCTTCATTTAAAACATCGCATTTGTCTTTGAATGCAACCAGTGCCTCTATCTGAAGTCACAAACATACACACAGATTTTCAGTACTTTACTCACATACCCAAACAAGTTGTGTTCAGATGAAACAGAACTGCACATGAAATAGTAGGTTAAAAATGAAAACAAGAGTATCAAGAGACTTTGAAAACTGATTGATTCTTCTTTAATGCTCAAGAATTTTTCAAAGAAGGCAAACAACTGTCAATCAAAAATGGTACCAGGCATCACAGGTACAGTGTGTATTATCCAGAACTTTACATCAAATTAGTTACATTTGCCTAGCTCTAAGACACATCTTGCAGAAAAGCTTGTACATGTAGGAGACACGGTTCATACTTCGCTCTCAATTAATATTAAACTACAAATTTGTCTTGAAATTCTGGTTGTGAGTTTGTATCTCATCTTCACATCACCACCAAACAGGATCACGAGTTTGTATCTCATCTTCACATCAACACCAAACAGGATCACGAGTTTGTATCTCATCTTCACATCAACACCAAACAGGATCACCTGAAATTCTGTAACATTTAACCTTCAAATTCTACGAGCTTTTCTGTTCACAAACATACAAAAGTATGCTAATGGTGCGGGTGAACAAACTATAAATGTCCCAAATGAGTTTTTATTTTCTTCCCGATCTCTCTGAAGTTTAACAAAGCCTTTTGTCTATTAGAACTTACTTGTTCATTAAGTTGGTGTATTTCATTTAGAAGTTGTTTGTTTTCTTCATCTAAGGACTTGTAAGCATCTTTCTGGTGGCGGAACTCCTCCAGTTTTGCACGAAGTCTGAAAAAGAACAGCAACAGTGTTAACACAAACTTGTAATCAGACATGTAAGCAACAGCTAACTTTTATATTTCCATTATAAGAGTTAGGTGATTCGTACAGGAAGATTATAATTAATCAGACCAGCTAATGATTTCTGTTCAGGGAGGACGTCCTAAACTGACGACCATCGCTGCAAAACAGTAGGCATTGTATCACAGCGGAAATTATCTTAACATTCACAAGGAATTTCCTGAAGTTGGCTTAAAACAGTTCATAGAGTTGCTTCTTCCCTAAAACAACAATCCAGAGTACTCAAGGGTGTGGGTAACTGACTTTCACATGTCAACACAATACCTAACAGCTTCTTCCTGTAGATTTTCTTTCTCCTCCATGGCTAACCGAAGAAACTCATTCTCTTGCTGGAGATGGTTGACGGCTTTGGTCTGATTCTCAAGTTCTTTTATTCTTTGATCTGATAAACAAACCAGCAAATTGCAAGAATTTAAACTGCACATCTATCACATGTCATGCAAAACTCATTTCGTTCTCGAACTTGATCTGAGGTTCCACAAATTAAACCTGCACACAAAATTATAGCATTATATTCATTAAATATGTAAAACTGTTGCATAGATTGGGCAGGTTATCAGACTAGATCTGAAGTCTCACAACAACAACAAAATCACCATGCACACCAAATTCTATCTAGATCGGACAATATTTCTGTGAGTTGTGGCATGGAAACCACAGAATGACAGACCCAAATTAATAAAAGAGAATGGGATAAAACGACAAAAGAAAAAATTATTTGACTTAACTGCAACAGTCAGTCAGTGTCAATAAGTCAATATTAAAGACATAATGGGCAGCAGTACTACTGGATATAGTCCTAAATATTCTCCTGTTCTGCATTTTGCTTAATGGTGTCTGCTGCTTTCAAACCCCCTAGTAAGAAAGTAAACTGTCACAAACACAGCACTGGGTATTAATACTAACCTTTACTCTTCAAGGCATCAGACTTAACACATACTTCCATCTCTAGATCTTCACGTAGGTTCTTTTCACTGTGCAACTCCAAGGTCATCCGTCTGATCTCTAACTCTTTCTGTTTCACCATTTTCTGTGGAGGTAAACATGACTACATGTACACTGGAAAGATGTATGTGCACACACAAATGTTCTTGAAACATGAGGGAAATTGAAGCACACATTTTGCCTTGAATAATTTATCTACAGTACAGTAATCTTCAATAGATCCGTTACTATAATGCATCAGTATATTATGTCTGGTTGAGCGTATATTTGTGAAGCTGTGAGATGCTAGCTAATGCAAACTGTTTGCGTCTTCCTACAAACTGTCTGTGTGCTAAAATGTTAACTTTAATGAAGGGTTCTTACCACAGCTTTCATCTTTGTTTCCTTTTCTTTTGCCATAATCTGTGAAACAAACATTGGTAATATTTATTTAAAAATAGGATCTAACCTTGAGCTTCTGACTAGAAAACAAATTTGCAAAAAATTATATTGCAGGTAATTATATATACATGTATGCTCTGTAGGTATTAGAAAATAAAATGCGACAAATACACATGTACATGAATTACACATCCGATGTATTTTGAAAACATAACACATCAATGAATCTAACTAATCCCCTGAAGTGTACAAATTTTCCGTCAATGAGATCTTTACCTTCATGACTTGTGGGGAGGAAATGGACAGGTTGCGGATAGGGATGGGTGAGTTGGAGGCAGAGTCTGTCATCAGAGGAGACATGTACTCCTTCAGAGAGCCAGTACTTCCACGGCCTGTTGCCTGGGGACTGTTGCTGAACACTGAAACACACAATCAGGCTCACTTAGGCAAAATGCCAATGTGGACTAACGTTACATACTCAATAATAATAAAAACTCATTCCTTCATTTCTCAATTTTAAAAACACATTTATGTTCGAAACCAAAAAAAAAAAAAAAAAGAACTGCTAAATCTTGTACATGTATAAGTCTATTTCTGTGTGGCAGAAACCATACAAAGGATGAACTTTTGTGAACTTTTTGTGTAATTACACATGTACATGTATGTACACCTCACTGGTGGGTTTCATGTTGCAGTCAATTTATTGATGAATTTCAAAAAGGATAAATTTAATTTTTGATCCGCAATATTCTTTCAGTTTGGTTGAAATGTCACAATATGTCACAAGATTTTTGTCACATATATCACTAGTAATACGATCTCAGCATGTCCCACTTTAAGAGAAAAAATCACCAACAAGACATCGTTATCAGTAATCAGTCTTACAGCTTCCTCTATGCAATTATTCACTTTTGGACATAAATAATACATTTCCAGGACTGTCAAATTTACAGGATACATGTAACTTTGAAAGAATAATTGCACTGAGTTGAAGAGTACAATGTATGTATCACAAACTGCTGTCCAAATTAAAGGAAGGAGGTTTTGAGAATTCTGCTATAATAATCAAAAATATAAAATTGTCACTTAACAACTTTACTACCATTATGTACATTTAACACTTAGTTCTGGAAGTGAAACAAAGAAGAACAGTAGAGTATTGTATATATTGATGAGGTGACTAAGCAAAACTGTAAGCAGTTTGATGTACAAGGTGGTGGTCAGATGAAAATGAAAAAAAAAAACAGACTGACTAATTCCCGAGTCACAGAATAGAAAAGTGAGGAAAATATACCAAAAGCCAAAACAAAGAAAGTAGAAATTCTGAACGAATGAAAAGCAAACGAAAATCTGAATTATGGTACATAAATCATGTAAGTGTGAAACTTTGTGTCAGATATGTTAGCAACACAAGCAAATATAATCTCACTATTCTTAAAATTCAAGTGGATCAAATTCAAAGTATGGACGGATATATCATTGTCTACATGTACAATACATTTACACATGTATAGTTCGGGTGAATACATGTAGGTATTTATATTTCTGTTGTTCAGTGCCTATATACTGGTCATTTGAGTAAGGGCTCATGAATGTGCATTCTCAACAAGGTCAATCTCAGCAGAGGTAAGCAAAGCGAGGAGTGTAGAGACAGAGGACACATGTCCTGCATACAGCGTGCCATCACCAGTAAAATTAGAGAGAGACAAGAACGCCAACACCAGATGATTTCAACACATTCAGTCACTGAGTGGAGGACATTTACAAAACCACATCAACACAAAATAAATACATAGTACGTTGTGCTTAACATGAATAAAACACATGCAAAATATCTGATGAGCTTTTAGTCCCAGAGTAGATCATATTTCTGTCCTAAATACACACACATCGGGAAGTGTCAGATATCAATGCATATTCCAAAATGGCAAAACTACGGAGTTGTTCTGTCTGAACTAAATATGGGGTGGTTTTCTTTATCACTGCAAATGTTGAAAATAACTAAATGGTTGCTAAATTAGTTCTAATTTCTCTGGATATACTTCTTCAATTCTTTCTACAAAATGAAATCTTTCAATAGGATACCTCACTCTCTGTTTTTAAAATTACTTCTGTCAAATGTTTTTTTACCACAGGTGCACAATTCCTACATGTATGATAGGTGACTACAAGTGCTTTTAAATGTATGTGTATTTTAAAATTTGTTATAACTTTCTACACCATACTACAACTTGCAGCCTCTATGACTACTGTTATGCTTAGCTCCCGTGAAGCCTGAATGAGCAGCTGATGCATGTAGTATTTTGATTGGCTGAGAACGAGAGTCACCTTCCGTACTTGAGCTGTCAAAGGAGCCAAGGCAGGCTGTGTGGTCCACCCCTGCTGAAAGAGAAGTACATTGTCTGAGCCTGTTTGGGGTTAGTGGCCTCTAATAAATCTGGCTGACCATGGAGGCCTCTCAAAAGCAATGCATGAAGGTATTATAGGTAACCTACATTTAACTCTGCCCTCACACATGCTAACTGAAGAATCAACAGAAAGTCACCCGCATATCGAGTTAACGACTTAGCTTCTTTTATAAAAGGTTCTGGTATGTTTATAACATTTATGGACAAAATTTTGGACAGCAGACCCCAACAACAAAAACGTTCAGTCAGAACAGATGGCCTGTAAAACTACCTACAGAGTAGGCTAACAAAATATGTGTGCTTGTACTTGTAAAGAGATGGAAGTGAACTTAAATCCTCAATACAGAACACAGAACTTATTCACTGATATGTGTGAATTAGTCAAATGACATTAGCACATTCATATTGACTCACTGATTTATCATTATGAACAACAGACATTGGCACATTAATATTGACTCACTGATTTATCATTATGAACAACCAACATTGGCACATTAATATTGACTCACTGATATTGGTGAATTAGTCAAATGACATTAGCACATTCATAATGACTCACTGATTTATCATTATGAACAAATGACATTAGCACATTCATACTGACTCACTGATATGTGTGAATTAGTCAAATGACATTAGCACATTCATAATGACTCACTGATTTATCATTATGAACAAATGACATTAGCACATTCATAATGACTCACTGATATGTGTGAATTAGTCAAATGACATTAGCACATTCAAAATGACTCACTGATTTATCATTATGAACAACAGACATTAGCACATTCATACTGACTCACTGATTTATCATTATGAACAACAGACATTGGCACATTAATATTGACTCACTGATTTATCATTATGAACAACTGACATTAGCACATTCATACTGACTCACTGATTTATCATTATGAACTGACATTAGCACATTCATACTGACTCACTGATTTATCATTATGAACAACAGACATTAGCACATTCATACAACAAGTAAGAGTAATCATGTTAGTACCGGCAGATATGAAACAGATCCATTTACTGATTCACTGGTATTAAAGACTTACAAATACGCTATGATGGAACCATATTAATTACATACATGTACGTAATACAGATATGTAGATAGTAAAGAAATCATCCAGACTAATCTTAGAAAGTCTGCAGATCATATCCTGCTAGAATTACCCCAAAGTTGACACTTTGATGACTTTCATTCAATACATGCCTCAGAGACAAAATTTGACATCAGTGCTTATTCTGTGGATCTGCATGCTTCGTACTAAGTGCAGCAGATTCGCTTTATTGGAGCAAGTTTTCAAAACAGATTATAGCCCTGTTATCACAGACATCACTGTCAGAGAGGCAGACAAACCACGGGTTACTCATGCAAAGATGCCTCAACATGCCATGCCATAATCCTGCATATGCAACAGTGTGATCATGTTACCACATACAGTTAAACAGTTATGTGAACACGTGCTCTTTACACTTAACATCTTTAAACAATAATGAAATCATTGTAAATTTGCTTGGTTGGCCAGGGTAAAGTGCCGCATTCACATTAATAGTCATAATGCTATCTCCATGAAACAGTCAGATCTCAACGTTATGCAGGAACACGTACACCACGCCACAGGCGAAATGACACACCACCTTGTAAATTTAAAAACTGTTGACGCCTGGCTGATCAGTACTCAACAAATGATAATGGCTCTGGATTGACAATTTTGAAGTCTTTTTGGGATAGAAAACACTAACCACTCTCGTATCACATACAAAAGAGCTTACAGGTCATCAATACAACTGTCAATAAGTTGTTAGATGTATGGACTAATTTCAATATATATAAGCAGTTACCTTCCTTCTAACTGCATATTTCAATTTAAAGCAGGGGAAAATTATGCTAATTATCTTCCGGATTAACACATTACCAGACAATGTGAGAAGTTTGAACTTACCGTTTGCGTTCATCTTTTGACTGAAGACTGTGAAGCTGAGGTTGTGGAGACAATTTTGCTCATAGCTTGTCATTACATACTCTATCAATTCTTTCACCTCGGCCTGTACAACTGGGTCCAGCTGGAAAACCGGCTGTATAAACTTGTCGATGTTCAAGTGTTTAGTCACAGACACAGTAAGTAGCAGCAATGTCACCTGCCAATGATAAAACATTGATAATTAAATCTGAAATAGGGGGATGATCGAGTCATGGTCTAATGGTTAAAGGTGTTTGCCGATGCTCTCACTGCATCTTGAGGCATTGGTAAAAAGTGATATGACGTTTGTGTGGCTATTTGCGCACAAAACAGAATTCATAGATTCTAATGTTCTCACTGCATGTGGAGGCAATGGTGACAACCAGTGATATGGCGTTTATGTGGCTATTTGCACACAAAACAGAATTCATAGATTCTAATGCACTCACTGCATGTGGAGGCAATGGTGACAACCAGTGATATGACGTTTATGTGGCTATTTGCACACAAAACAGAATTCATAGATTCTAATGCACTCACTGCATGTGGAGGCAATGGTGACAACCAGTGATATGACGTTTATGTGGCTATTTGCACACAAAACAGAATTCATAGATTCTAATGCACTCACTGCATGTGGAGGCAATGGTGACAACCAGTGACGCTTGTGTGGCTACTTGCGCACTTTAACATTTAATGGAGACCACTTTGCCTTTCACCAATATATTGTGTGCATTATCTGTACATGGGAAAGCTCATCAGTAATCTGCCACAGGATGGTGGTCTAGCCCGGGGACAGGGGGTTTTCTACACCTATAAAACTGACTGCCATAATCATATGATGAGAAAACAAAAACCGGATCAAATAATATGGGATAATAACAAATCAAAACAGAACTTTGACAAAACATCTGACTTGATTGCCTTTCAATTTAATACAGTTCTTTAGTTAGTTATTACCACATGTACAAATGTATGTATGACATGCTCACAGGCAGTAGGAGCATAATCTAGTAATGATCTTCAATTAATTTATTTATTTCATTTGGTGTTTTACCCTGTAATCATAATGACCTTCAAGGTGGACTGGTGACTAAAATAATTCTGTGATACAAAGAGCATTGAAAGGTTCTAAAACAAACTGTCTGAAAACTGGTGGTAACGGCTTACTTCAGAATGAACCTACCTTAGCAATTTCCAGTTCATTATGACCATGGACTATGTCATCAAACTTAACAAGGAGATTGATATCAATATGATAAATTTCTGAAACAAAAAAAAGAAAAAGGAAAGATGGTTAAGAATTACACATTCTGGAAGGAAATATAAATTTCCAAACCAAAAAGGTGGTAATCTGGGTTTGACAGTTGTAGATAAGGGTTTGACAGTTGTAGAAAAGTACCTTCCAAAAACTCTTGGATGGTGTTGAAACGATCATGAGGCAAACTTGCATCTTCAAAATCAATGTTTTCCCTGAAATTAAAGCACAAACATTTCATAAGTAATATTAACATTCCCATTCTAGGCTATCAACTGGTACCTGTAAAACATTATTCTATTGTTCAGGCAGTTTCAAATATTCTTCAATATAGTATGTCCTATACTGCCTTTAGCTTGCCCGTATTGGCCTGCACTTATACAAAGGCCCAAAACAAGACATTTTAAATTGTAGGATGGAACAAGTGTTGGGATTCATATTTATTTATTTTATTTAATAATGTTTTTTTAATGATTTGGTATACAAATAAAACAAGGTGATGCCCTTTGATCATCAGCCTACTGATTATGCACATTCAGAACATCTTTACATCTGCTCTGAAACATTCACAATTAAGTTTTAAGGAAACAACAAGTACTTACAATGCACATCGTAGTTTAAGCAAATTTCTTCCATCACTAAGCTCTCTTAATCTGGAGATAGGTGGCCCAATTTGTAAAACATTGATCTGCAGTCAAACATAAAAGAAACTCATCATTGTTAACTTTTACAGTTTCATAAAACGGAAGCTAACAATTGAATAGTGGGTGAACACACACTGAACAGCAGTGAGTGGAAAACTGCAATAATAATATGTTTAGTTTGAGTATGACTGCATGCGTGTCCAAATTTTTTTTGTTGAGTCTCGATATTTTTGGAGGAAAAAAATGCAAAATTTGAACAATAATCTGAATCGATGCTTTAGCTTTAAGAGCAAATTATTGCAGAAATGGTGTAAAAACGGCTAAAAGTATAATTTCAGTAAGCTGACATATGATAAATGATTTCCATCAGATCTTTATGCATTTCATTTTTTTTCTGAGCGAGAATTCACACAGTAGACAGACATGATTTCAGATTTCAGAAATAACTATAAATTATATAAAATTTACTTACTTCAGACTGACAATGAATGAGTCTGATTAAAATACAAATAAATAGGATTATTGTAACATTCACAAGAGAGAAGAATTTGCACATTTGTTCACATAATGTCTTAAAAGCAATGTATTTAAACCTTAGTACTCTTCAGTGAAACAAAATTAGAAACATGACCTTCACACGTAATACCTTACCCAATGAATCAGGCCTTCTACTTTTCCAGAGTCCATGATTACCGCCCCATTGAGATTATTCAAATTCTGTAAATAATAATCTCAGCCTGTTATATATTACCAACAGCTTAAGAAACTGTCAAATAGGTGAAACCGTTGACGGCAGACATCTTGCTTTCTTTTTACGCTCTAAATCTGTGTCAGATTCAGATATGTTGAAGCATTAGCCCAACTATGGGGTTGGCTGCATCACTCTAGTCAAATGCCTTGGTGTTAAGACAAACACGGATAACAGTTGGCAAGAGGTAGAGAAATGAGGGTAAATGCTGACAGCTGGAAGTGTTGTGGTCAGAACATTTAAAAGGTTCCAGAACTGGGTTTTCCACATTTCCGTCTTTGAACATCTGTAAACAATGCGTTGTTAGGTTTTACACAGCCTCATCAGAAAATATTTGGGGGTTGGTAGGGAAATAATATTATTATTTATTTTACACTGTGGCCAATGAAAAATATGATCTTAAGGAAATTAACATGAACATGAAAATAACACAAAAAAATTTGAGAAGGGTTCTTTTTTGGAGGGTTGGTGGCGTTAAGCAGCTTTAACTTACACAATAAGTGTCAGCTGTGCTCATATTAGAAAATTATGGAAACATGAAGTATTCAGAGATTTACAAATCAGAGCATACAGATCACACATACTGGATATAGTCAGTTTGTAGCATGTCAGGATTTTTTTTACAACTACTGGTTCCTTGTTTGCCTTTTTTTTTCAAGAAATGGATGTGTTATCAGGCTTTGTCTACATCGTTACAAATTTTTTTGTATTATTGATCTTATTATAAACATAAGAAACTGATGGCCTCAGTCTGCTTTTTTGAAATTCTGACAATTGCTGAGTGTTCTAAGGATAAAATGTGGCCGTCATTGCTATCAGTTCCATCAAAAGGATGTTTGGAAATTTGCAGCTTTTTTTTTCAGAGCTAGATATGTGCTGTGTGTTACTGCTACAAGGACTGTCATAATCTTGAAACACAGAGTTCAATTAGATGGGCTAAAGAAACATGAAATAGTGGTACTTAGCCAAACACCATATGTATACAACTTCTAACCAGGGTGAGGGCTTAAACTAACTTGAAGAAGTGCAACCACATGATGATGACTTTTACCACGCCTTTGTTTGGTCTGTGAGTGTGATGTACAGAGGTGAATGGAACAGTTCAATGTAAAAATAGGCCTATTGTCACACTTTTCTGAAACATTAAAAATAATGCAAATGCTGAAATTATATAGGACAAAGTCTACATTAGAAGTGAATTCAAAACTCAGTGGGATTTCTTAACATACATGTCACTATTCTTCTTTCCATTTCTCCGTTTTGTGGTCATAAAGTCAGCGTACGATGGGTAAATAACCGACGTTGTTGTTGTAATTTACACGAAGTCCTACTTGCAAAGGTTGTTACTCTGGCAAGTGACAATACTCAACCTAAACTGACTTGTGCGATACCGATGCAAGACCAAAGAAATAAACACACATATCTTACCTTAAAATGTAACTTAAAACCAAAAATAAAACCCTAACTTCATTTCAAAACATAATTTCTCATGACAACAACATCCCTAAATTCGAATCCTAGCCGCCAGCCTCGATTTGAAAGTCATTCCCATGATCCAACGGTTGTCCAGACGACAAATATGGCCAAGATGACTCTTTCGTTGTTGTAAACGGTTTAAAGATTTTGCGTTAGGGAAACGCAATTTAACTCTCTCTGTACCAAGGGAATCTCCCTGGCTGATGTGTAAAGCTGTCTTATAAACTTGTGGGTGTTTGTCGCGAGCAAGATGTACAACGCTAGGTAAGACTACCGACGTTTGTGTCCGTTGACCTACTTTTTGGGCTTAAAGTGTGTATTTCTGGGAGGCCGATTTTCGTACTCGTTTCAGGTTTGTTTATGAAATCGATGTTGCGCCTGGACTCATCATCATAGACGCTTGACTGTTGAATTATTTGACTGTGTTCAGGTTTTACGCGACATATTTCACCCATGCTTTTATTCTTACATTGTGCACTTCTTGGTTGGTTAAACTTTTACTTGCCACTGTGCTTGAATAACTTTGTATCAACAGTTGAATTGCTTCCTCCTCTTTCTGCAATGCACGCCATCATTATTAATCATTACCCCTAAACATTTGACTCACTGTACTTTCTTTTAATTTTATATCTGGCTAGGCCCTTTACCTAAAAGAAAGCGAGCCCCATGTGTCAAGTGTAGGGCCAATACACTATTTGCAATTTAGGCCGCATTATTGTACTCCATTTATTTATCAGTAATGTCCATTTCTTGTGTTAGGAAAGAATCGCTTCCAAGGTTGTTTGATTTTACATACATTTTGATTTAAAATCCATTGTAAGTTATAATGCAATGCAGTTAAATTTTGGAACTTGGAACCCACTGAATACACTTGCCTTTCATGGTGAAAAAGCCTATTTCTAATTAAAAATTTACCTGACTTCTCAATTTCAACTGTGGAAAGGATAATCACGTATAATTATTGTTTACAGATACACTTACCATTTATATACAGTACTACATGGTTTTACACATAGGCCTACAGTTGACAGTCCTGTGACAAAATGGCAATCTTGAGTGTAATACAAGTTCAACAAAATATTACATGTACCAATCTTCACCAATGGTGGCCAAATGCCTGTCTTTGCATTTCGTACCAGTTTATATAACTCAGCATAATGGTGGATTTATCACTAACCAATCAGTGTTGACTAAGATGTGTATGCAAAGATTTTGTGAATGTTCACATTATCTTGGACTCTATAGATCATTGTCCTGTGCTATTTGCCATAAATCTGTATAAACATATTTCCCCCCTCTGTGTGGAAATATACAGGATGTAGTATACACAAACAGGAGCATACTGTATACACTTTCTTATATTGGTGTTTTTTGTCTGTTGAGACTGCTGAAATTTACTTTTGCAATATTTAATAGTTTGGTCTATGAAAAAATTTTGAAACAGTTCATCTCATGACCTGTCATTCTATATCATTATCCAAATTTTAAGCAGAAAATAAAATTACATATATTTTATGTAGATACATTTTGTAGAAAATATCAGAAGCCATCAATGTGTACTGAAGAATATCAGTGTTTCTCAGCTGGTGACTTAAACTCCTCAGGCCTATAGCCAGATGCTCTTAGCAAGAGGGTGTCTGTGAAATGGTGCCTCTCCTGCTGAGATTCTGATGATTAACATCTGTGTACTAGAGCTGGGTGTGTTTTCCCATCAGATTAGAGAGGATGTGGTTACAAATGACATGTTTCCTGTGTTCCCTAGAGTCTGGATTGAGTAACACTCTTAAGACAAGCCATCAGACATCTGGGTGTCCTGTCTTTGTATGAGGTCCTCTGACTCAGTCAGTTCTGAACTGCTGCCTTCTTTGTCTGCCAGTCATTTTTATAGCAGGTATTGGATTTTAGTTAGTGTTACCTTAGTACAGAAAGATGACATCACTGCTTTTGGTGAGAACAGAATCGACCTAGATTCACTGTGTATGCTTACCAATTTACGTTTACTCTATACAAATTTTACTTTTCCATTGTTTTCAAGGAGTCTAATTTCACCTTTTTTGTTTATTAAAGTGGACATGTTTCGATGGAGGCCATGTATGATTTTAGTTTGGAGATACAACATTATCTAAAACTTACTGGGTTAACAAACCTTAGGCCATAGGACAACAGTTCTTCAGGCAGAACAGTTACGTATATGTACATGTATGTACTTGTTTTATCTCACAAATGACTGCAGAGGAAGCCAGTATAAGCTGACTAAGGGACTGCATTGGTTAGATGCTCCTGAGTCATTTAGTTACATTGTACCAGGTATAAACCACTAAAATATATGTGCAAAGGTTTAGGAATCTTGTTATCAGTATGTCCATAAATGAATTATTCAGCTCTGTTTATCTTGTCCTGTTTTTGTCATCTTTGCAGCGTGGTACCTTACAAGCCAAAGAGAGATATGGCTGGACCAGCCATTGACAGTAACAATGATATAGTCCCACCACTAGACTATTCATTCTGCAGACTCACCAAGCCCACTGGTAAAACATGGTTAAATTTAACTTTAAATTTATAATTTTTGACATAACAAAGTAGGCATAAATCACTATTAATACAATGCCAAAAAAAAATTCATATTCAATTATCAAATCAAATCTTCTCCTTATACCAAGGATAGCTCAAATGATTGTCTTTCAGAATATATCAGAGCTGTACCTGTACTCCTTACAGTGAATGGTAAAATGACTTTAAAGTTTGAAAAGGTTGTTAAGTGACCTGCATTGCAAATTTTACAAACTTTATAACTAATTTTGAACCTGGTTGTTTCAATCAAATTTCTGGATGTGTGGCAGTCAACTGGAAAGAAATACATTTAGCAAGTTTCAACAATGTGAAGGCAGGGGAGGGCTTGGGCTTTCGGATGAATGATATCAGTTTTGTTATGCAGGTTTATGTTGAGATGAACTAGGTTCCTATTGAAACAAAGGCTGACATGTAGCACCTGTACATCCAATGTAAGCTAGGTCTGAGCTGATCAGATGTCTGATTTCAAAAGCAATAAACTGAAAAGAGCAAGGTACAGTTTTTGATTTTTACACACATAAAGCCGTTAAAATCTGCCTATGTGATAGTGTGTGTCAAGACATCAAGCAACCAGGATCACCATAAGGCAACGTACCAGCTGATGGGACTACTGTAAATCTTCAGCCTTTTCAACCACTAAAGCACTTTTTTAAAGTGAAATTTAAGCATACCATTTTTATGAAAATGACAGCACTTGTGATTTGTGTCACCAAAGGTGCAGGCTTGGAGATTATTTTTTTACACACCGATAGTTCTTTCAGAATATTGGTCACAGAGGCAGGTGAATAGGGAAGCATTACGGTACAGTGTTTAGACAAATGTAAGGCTCAGTCCCTCATGCATTCACTGTTCTCCCACAGTGGTTGTTTGGATAATGTTCACATTAATTTACGTCACTTGCCCAGTTCATTATGTTTTGATCTGCCTGCTATGGGCCGATAAAGCCTTACCGACAGAGCCTTGTTAACCCCGTAATATGGAGACTCATAAGCTTATTTGTACCCATACATGTTAGAATATGTCACAAACTAAATATAGAGTACAAAAAACGCTATTATTAAAGAACCCTTTAAATCATTTTAATAAGTGATAAGTAATTTATTGTGTGGTGACATTTTTTCTTTTGTGCGCAGATGTTTATGATGAGACGCCGCGTATGAACTCACCCAGGAAGGTGAAAACCCAGAAAGCCGAGAGTGGCAAGTCGAACAGCAGGTGCCTGCGTCTGAACAACAACGCTCTGACAGAGATCGACAGCTTGATAGAGGTGGCATCAACCCTGTTTGAGAAGCCCTCAGATATAGCTTGGCTTGATCTCTCTTTTAATGAACTCACAGCTATTAATCCAGTTAGTATGATGACATTTTCATCAATTAAGTTCAAATGTCTGTATATGCAACAACCAATAGGGACCAATAATTAGTTTCACTGGGAAGTTTTCACAAGTCTAAAATGTAAATTTGCTGCCGTGTTGACTTAACAGTTGAAAACTGAGTATACATTTGTGACGTATGCTAAGAAGGTAACTAAAATGATGGTGGGATCACTAAGATTTTAGTTTAGTGTTAAGTTAGACTCTTTAGTCAAAAGTACATTGTGAAACAGGCCGTATTGTTGTATTGGCATTGAATATTATGTATTGGTACGGAGTTATGACTTTTTTTAATTCTGCACGCACTTTGTGAATCATTCAACCTTTTGTCTCTAGTTTTTGATCCATATTTGTATTTTGAAAAGTATAGACTGACCTCAAGAGATGCCCGTGAACAATATTTGGCCCAACATCACAAAGCGATCTTAGACTTAGGTCAAAATTTCAAATCACTTTAAAATTGTAATTTCTTTTGTAATGACTGAAAATAGTGCTTGACAAAGTAAAGTCTGGGTAAGTTCAAATTTCAGCTAATGTAAAGGAAATGAACATACCAAGTTTGATGATTGAAATTTTGACTTAAATATAAGATCGCTATGTGATCCCGGAGACTGGTTCTCTACATCAAGCAATTTGACTGTGATCTCACTAAAGGATGTTGTGATTGCTGCATGAGACCCTGATAAAACAAATCTAGTATTCATTCAGTTTCCAGTCATGCTATTAAGAACCCAGGTTTTTTTTGTTGTTGTTGTTTACTTGAGTCGTGACACAGTGGTTGCCTCCATAGCCTTTTTTTTTTTCGATAAGGTTTTAAATGAGGTTGTAAATTTGGAGATACACCCTATTTAAATTTGTCTAAAATCCAACTAATGTCTTGTGCATAAATGTCTCTGGCATTGTAATGAAAGTTTCAGATTGTGTGTTGTAAAATATTTTATTTGTATTTTTTTTCCAGGCAATAACAGAGTTAAAAAACCTTCAGATTCTCTACCTTCATGGCAACCAGATTTCTTCCTTGGCTGAGATTGAGAAACTGAAATCTCTAACAAATTTAAGAAAACTCACCCTTCATGGAAATGCTGTGGAGAATGAAGAGGTATGTCAAGGTTTTTGTGCCAAGTGATCAGTTAGATTGACACCCACCCCCTGTATGAACTGTGCCCCTTACATGTATTTGTTGCCCCTCTGCCTGGCCTTGTGGGTATACAGGAGTTGTAAATGTGAATTGAAATCTTAAACGTAAACTTTACAAGGTGTTTATTTGTAAAAGACGGTTAAGTTTGTTGAATGGTTGCTGTAGTTTCTGAAAGCAGGCATTATCTTTGTGTATTTTTTTGCATTACATTTACTACTTCACTTGTCTTGAAATACATCTGCTTCTTCTCTTTTCAGAATTACAGATACTACGTCTTATCCATATTACCGAATCTCCAAGAGCTGGACTTCAGTTGTGTGACAAGGAATGACCGCAGGACAGCTGAGACCTGGCGAAAAATGGGACATGCGAAGAAGAAAAAGAACAAGGCTGTTGAAAACTAGTAGTACTACCAGTGGATAATATACACATTAATTGGTTGTGACAGACTTTTAGCTTGTCATCTGATAGCCTAATTATGATTTTAAATGTATATGTAATTCAGTTTGTTGAAGCTTATTAATCTCCAGTGAGTGCTGAAATCCATTCCAGTATTATGATGTTAACACCAGAATGGGATCAGTAATGAAAGTCATTGATGAACTGATATATGTAACATCACAGCTGTTGTGGTTTTTGTCTAGTATAGTTGGTTACAACTATGAAGATGGTCTAAGCATTTGTTAATATATAAACTCCCTTTGCAGGGAATAGAATTTGATTATCTGTGATATTATAAGAATCTCTTCGTACTGATTCATGCTGGTCATATGCTGCCGTATTCTCTCTAATGATCATTCTTCTGTCTATTTTTTTTATTATAAAGGATCATAGCTACTGTAAAGCTGTGACAAAGGTAGAATTATAGTCAGAATATAAATCAATGCCTTGACTGTGCTAAGAAATAATCATATAGGTTTTATTAACCTGGTTATTGTTTTTTCTTAACGTTTTATTTTTCACTGCAATAGTGAATATTTCATTTAAGGCCTCACTCAATGTTTTTTTTACATGTACATAATAAATTCATTAAAAATTCAATAAATGTTTTATTCACATCAGTCTGTTGTGTGATTTTGTTTATTTTAATCATAGATGTTTAAATTTATTGCCTTATACAGAATTTTTGGATACTGGCATATACAAGTACATTATATTTGTTGTGTTTTAACATTACAGCTCTAGTTTATGTGACACAAATTTTAAGGTGAACATG
Source organism: Liolophura sinensis (assembly GCF_032854445.1). Taxonomy (NCBI): domain Eukaryota; kingdom Metazoa; phylum Mollusca; class Polyplacophora; order Chitonida; family Chitonidae; genus Liolophura; species Liolophura sinensis. The sequence goes on along the minus strand of NC_088302.1, from coordinate 52,025,342 downwards.
AAGACATTTAATATGAACACTTAATTAGGCCATTATTAAAAATATGTCCATGGGGGATAAACCTACTGACCTTGCCAAAATGGACCAATGATTAAGTTTTTTGATGGAATTTCTTTTCTCTCTATTTTTACGTCAAGTTAATTTCTTCATGCCAACAAAGAATTTTTGTTAAGGGTGGCCTTACCAATCCAGTAAAAGGCCATGTCAACCATTCCATGTCTCTTTTTCTGTAAAACGTTAGAAAGAAAAAAATCTCAGACTTCATTTTCTGGGGTCTGACTTAAATCCTAAGCTGATTTGTTGTGGGAATGACAAAACATGACATTGTGGCTGCTTTTAAATACACTAAAACACAAGTACTTCCTTTAAAAAAAGGATTGGTCAAATGTTTGTATATTCACAGGTGTCACAGCCATAGTTTTCAAAAACTTGACATTTGGTTTAGTCTCAAATTTTAAATTTGATTCAAGCTTTGATGTGTACGCTTGTAACCGCCTTGTTATTGAAACAAAAATGGTTTTAAAGGTGTGCAGCGGCTACATCCAATAAGGGGAGATAACTTCTACACAACTTAACAGTGAATTTGATTGGACGATACACATGGAACATGGCCAATAGGATCGTGTCTTCGACACGAATGTGGGCACATGGCGGATTAACGTCTACAAGTTAAAAGAATTTTATTCGTGGTGTAACAAGTTGACTGGAAGCATGTTGTCCATTGAAATGCATTAGTTCAAACTGTAAAAAATATGAAACCAGAAGGCCGTGAAATCAAACGCACTGGGTATATGTTTGGAACCCGCATGTACCGAGTCCGAAACTGGTTCATCCTGGGTTCATTTGGTTTCGTTTTTTTATTCGCAGCTGCGACAACTAAGTAAGTCAAAGTAAAATATGCTCAATATGCCTACTAATTTCTCTGCTTTGTGACTTTATTCCCGCCATGTTTTATTTTCTGTAGACATCTTTACTGTAAATATACTTATGGTGAATAAATACAATACCATACAAAACAACACGGCTGACATGTTTATCCTGTATACCATAGTTTACTTACAGCTAAATTCAGGTCAGAATGGTTTGGATAATTGCAAAGATGAGAGAAAATGTTTGTTGTAATTTGAAAGTTTGAAGTTCATCAGTTTTTATTCAAGACTAATTACAGTCAGCAATATTACAGATTTTGCACTGCAGCAGTTTTCTTGTGGGGGGGGGGGGTCCATAAAGTACAAAAGATGGGGGGAAAATAAATGCAAACACCTGCTGTATATTTCCGTACTAAATTTGGCATCCTTAAGGAATATTATGCAACAGAATCTCATTCTCTCGCAGTAGTTGTCTTGAGTCTTGGGTGGTTTTACCCAAATCATTTAGACCAAAATGCTTCAAATTCAATTCTTAAAATATCCTCAAAATCTGATTAATTGCGCTGCTGTCAGTCTATCCACCATGAGAAACCTCACTAACATACAAGAGTTGATAAAAGATGATGTTGCAGCTAAAGTATCACATGGCACTTTCAAGGCGAGTGATTGGTTAAGTCTTTAAGAGCCTGTTGTGAATTTTCTGTCAGTATTTTTCAGTGATATCTGGTGTACTTCTTGTTTTCAGTGTTTATATGGTGGTAGACTATGAACAAGTATTAAATATATAAATAAAATGAAAATAAATAGAAACACATCATCAATCCAGCCTCTAATAAAGTTTTGTTAGATGACGCTGTGCCGTACTTTACTATTTTGTTTTGTTCTTCTTCCCAGGCTGCTATATGATCCAGAGAGCAAAGATATCCTTTGGGTACAAGAGTCCCGCAAGCGACAAGAAGAGTGGCGCAACCGTCAGATTGAGCGTTCCTTTGAAGTACGACAAAGGCGGTACAGGCAGGCATCCAAGCTGTCTGAAATACAGCCCATACCTATACAGACAGAGAAATAATAGTCACAGCCCCCGGCCATCTTAGTCTACAGGTGTATATAAGAGACAGTACTCATTTGGAAAACCAGTTGGCTGTGATTGCCATTTGGTATCATTTTACGTCATGTGACTGCTTGTTAAGAAAAAAAAAAGGCTCTTGAGATATATTCTTATTATCGATTTAGCAAACTGTAGCTGAAATCAAAATTAACTGCAATGAAGTTTTTTTTTTGATTATTTGTCAATGATGCATTTGCTATAGTGTTTAATGTCAGTTTGTCATGAAAATCTTCATGAAAGCTGTTACTATTACATCAGCATTTCTGCTATGAATTCCCCAGAAGCTTGTAACCGTGTTAACATTGAGAACGTTACATATGGTGCAGTTTCATAGATCCATGGAAGTCGTCACACTGTTCAGCTCAGGAACAATGTGAAGTTTTACATGCACCTATGTGCTCAGTGGACTGAATAATTAGGCTGGGCACAATGTAAGACTTTACTAACTTTATATCATCCCTGACTGTCGATGTAGCCTTACTGTTTAATTCGTTGATACTGTAGGATGTAATTATGGAAAGCAGCAGTGCACCATTAACTCCTGGTAAGAATAGAAAACCCTGCCCTTCTTGTAGTCCTGTGAAGTATGAGGGTGGAACAACCTATGTCTGCTCAAGTCCGGTTGTCATTGTGCAGCAGATGTTACCGAAAGCAGGTCACAGTTCACAGAGGAGAATAGATGTGGAATGCACACCAGGCGAAACAAAAGAAACGGCTGGGATATCTGATGATCTGCAGAATAAATCAAAGAAGTCCTCCAAAAGAGGGCGCCCCAAATTAGCATTGAGAAAAGGTACAAAGGGGATTGCCACAATGCCACCTAAATTGTCATCATTAAGTCAGCCTGGAAACATCCTGAATGCTGTTGATCTTAACGAGTCTGATGATTTCAGGCCTTCAATAACCACTAGGTCTAACAAAAGGAGAAAACTGAGTGATACAGATAAAGCAAAGATTAAGATACCATACTCTGATGAGGTATTCTCAGAGGCCTCAAGGTCAAGGAAGGCAGGATCAGACTTGACAGGCTCAAGGAATGGAAAATCCCAGATTGGAAGCTCAGAAATATCAGGCTTAGAACCAACAAGGTCAAAGAAAGCAAGCGCAGAGGGGGAAAGTTTGGATGTACCAATCTCCAGGAAAGAGAGGTCCCGAATTGGAAGTTCAGAAATAGAAAGCTCAGCAATACCGTTAAAAGTAGCAAGCTTAGAGATAGGCTGTAATAGCTTAGAGGCGGGCACCCCTGGGCTGGCAACAAATCAGGTGTGTGGAACAGAGTCTGAATGGGATGTAGATGGCGTGCATAATTCTGCGAAAGTGACGGTTGAATCAGAACCTCCACTGGCAAAGGGCGATGAGTCTACTGAAGAGATGAAATCTTGTGTAATCTGTCGACAGTCGGTCAAAAGTGACAACCTTCAGAGCCACCAGAGGGCATGTCTAAATCGTCACTTTACAAGGGGAGCTAACCCAGCGGGTGAGTCAGAGTTACATAAACAAAATCTTATGTGTAACTCAATGCCCGTGTGCTGTAGAATAAGGATCCATCCATTGGAAATAGTTTATTACTATCTTGTCAGATGGCAGCTTAAAGAACATTTGTATGTGAGAACTACTCTATCCAGATGGAAAATTTTATTGGAGGGTTTCACCTTATTGTGGCAATTTCAGCACTTCATGAGCCAGATGATTGTAGGTATATCAGCCTGGTAGGCATGGTAATTATTGAGTCATCATCTCATTTTTGCCTCAAAAACCATGTAGCCATATAGCTGAAATAGTGCAGACCATATTCATTCATTCAATCAGTTACACTTCGAGTGCCAAATTGGCAATATTACTTCATCTCTGTTGTTATGGCTTATGGCTTACATATACATGTACTGTTCCAGACCTTTGAGGTCACCATCGTCCAAGACAAGTTTTATTAACTTAGGGTCCAATAACCTGTGCATTAGAAGTATTTCATGTACTAATGTTATTTGATGTACTTAGCAGATGCATCTGCTGGTGTATCAGACGAGGTGCTGGCCAGAGCTTTACAGCAGACAGAATTGATGCAGAGTAGTCCCCCTTTGGAGCTAGTTCTCTGTCAGATCTGCAACCTGGACTTGTCTGGCCTCAATGCTCACAGACAAACACAACATGTCAACACCTGTATGGACAAGGTATGCTATCCTGGGCTACACAACATGAAATTATGTATAGGTCTCCCTATATTGTGTTAGTAATCTCACAAAATGTGTGTTTGTGTCAATATATTGGGTTTGTACCTCATTTGTGTGCTGATCTGCCTGTATTGTGTTAGTAATCTGACAACATGTCTGTGGGGCCTCCATGGCCCAGGTGGTTAGCGTGCCCAGCAGTGCAGTTGCCCAGGAGGCTATCACCAATGTAGTCTGTGTGAGTTCAAGTCATGCTGGCTTCCTCTCCGGGTGTACGTGGGAAGTCTGTCAGCAACCTGTGGATGGTCATGCATAATGCTGGTCGCAGTTGTATAAATGAAATATTCTTGAGTACGCCGTAAAACTCCAATCAGATAAATAAATAAATAAATAAATATTTGCCCTTGGTACAGTTTGTGATACTGTAGACTAGTATACTCCCTTCTTACAAGTTTACTACATTTGTTGATATTTGTTCTGGAACTGGTAAGCAAAATGTCCATAATGCCACACAAGGCCATCGACAGTTTTATTAAGGATTTAGTAATTGTTTTCTTATCCCTTACCACAGATTAATGATTTCCCATATTATGTTGATGTCTCACAGCATGAGTGCCTTCCTCCCTATATTGTGTGGATATTTTGCAGATGTGCTTGCCTCCCTGTATTGTTTTCTGGTCTCTTAACACAAATTCATGTTTTCCTATATTATGTTGGCGTCTCACAAGGCCTGTGTCTTGGGTTTCCAGAAAGAGACTGCTGTTACTGTGGCTGTGGCAGATTCTGAAGCCATGGAAAGGGCTAGGAAGGCGGTTCTCGACTGTCCAATGTGTGGAAAACCACTGAAGACAGAAGCAGTGAGTAACCTGTCGTTACAATGCGTATCTGCATTCAGTAACTGTATATAAATGAAGTGTGCAATGCTGTGGAGTACTTGCAGAAAAACACTTCATTGATTAGCCAAAGCCCTGACCTATTCATTATGTTGTGTCTGCCATGGCAAACGTCAGGGAAGTAATCTTGAAATGAGATAAAAGAAAAATTGTATTCTTGAAAGTTACTGTTTTTAAAATCATTTCATCAAGAGAAACTCTTCCAAGGTGGAGTACATTCATTGCTGAATCCCTTGTCTACAATCTGTGATAATATAATTGACATCAGTCATGCCTTAATGTACATGTACGCTGGAACTATTTCACCTTCACTTTTACTACATTTAGTAACTTTTCTTTGTCTGTTTGTTTTTTCTTGTTAGTCTAGAAAATCCCATATGAATAGGTGTTCCAAGTCCTGCAATGTTGGTCAAGACCACTTATCACAGCTTATAGAGCAACAGAGGAGGGAGCATGAGGCTCGGCTGACAGCTGGGCAAATACCACTCACCACAAGGTAAGGGGTCATCTAGGGCTACAGATTCAGGGTGTTTGCCCCACATGGGAGATACAAGGATCACACATCGCTTTCACAAACTTTTCATTATTATCTCCATTGTTTGAAACTTTGGGTTATGTATTTTGATGATGTTTTTTTATATGGGTTATGTTAAGGATTTTATAAAGGGGATATTAATTGACCTGCATTTTTGTCACCAATTTTTTTCATTTATTTTCCTTTTTTGCTTTATATTTTTAATTTCTCACTTATTTTTCTTTTCTTTCTTCAGAGCACAAAAGACAAAAAACAGAGGACAATCTGCAAAGACAAAGAGAACAACTAAGTATGTTATTAACATTACTCACAGTTTTATCTGCCCTGAAGGAGAAACTTTCAGTGCAATTTATGCGCCTTTAATCTCTATATGAGTAGTTTTGACTTCTGAAAAGCACACTCTTTCTGTTTGGACTTGTTTTTCATTTCTTCAGGAAATGGTTACGAAGTAACAATGTTTTTCTGTTTCTAAAATGTTGGTAATTGAATAATAAATTGGTGATTTTTTGGAACATGTCGATCGCTGCAAGAGACCACCTGTTGTTTTGCCAGTGTGGACAGGATTAAGTGTTGTGAACATCATTATAATAAATCAACCAGTACAGGACTTCATGATGGTTTTACTAAAATGGTTTAGTATCAAGGCAAAGCTCGAAGTAGTAATAAAAAGTTGTAATTGTCACTGAGTACATGACGAAATGTAAAATTTTGAACTCTTGTCATCTAGTTTAGATTCTATTTGGAGATTTCACCATCAATCTTTTTTCCAAGGGGAGGGTCATTGAAAATAAGTTCATCTGATTGGTCAATGTTGAATTCTGTAAGCTATCAGTTACCTGTATAAGACAATTTGGAACATTTGACTGCGAGTTTCCCAAAAATATGGTCAGGAAAGTCAATAGCCTTTCACGAATACGATGTTTTGAATTTTTGCAATATGAAGCTGTCAGTGGGCATCCAATGTCACACATGCGAACACAATGTTCCACCTGTGCACACTGAGTTTATGGTTGACATTTGATGAAATCTTCCCACCGTCGTATAAGTGAAATATTTTTGAGTACTGCGCAAAATACCACCAATATGTTGGATATATCTGTTCTAGACCATTCTAATTACACTTGTCGGAGAAAGGTATAAGTTGCATTACATGGTAAAAAATATTCTTTCACTTTCGGTGCACACACATGGCCTTGAAAGAGATAGCCATTTGAGACCTGCCACACCTTTGGTCATCTTGTCAGTCATTAGCCAATGAAAACACAGGTTTTTAGAATGACTGTTGATTCCTTGCGTTCAGATATAGCAGTGAGAGTAAGCTTCTAATGTTGCAATAGGCTCTCAAGCAAGAAATAAAGTTAATTAGTAGATTTCATGGAGGGGTTAACCACTGTGAGACAGGTGTTGGCATAAAAAAGTTTGACTTCGATATCATTGATTTGGAATCCCTGATTGAGGCATTCAACATCATTGGACGGCCATATGATGCTTGACTACCTGTTGATTTTGCGGTACGCCACGGTGAGAATGTTCCAGAATTTCATGTATTTAATTGGATAGCTGTGCAGTTTTTAAGTTTAAGCCTACGGCTTTGCATGGCACCTGTTAGAAATAGGGGTGTACGCCGGAAGTCTATTGCCCAACATACGTTGTCCATACCCACACCTACACAGGCCGTGCGTGCGAAAGGCCTGCGATGAACCTGCATAAGGGCAAGTGTCAAGTAGGGCATAAAACACAAATCAAATAAATAAATAAATTAATGACATATATTTCAAAAAAATTGGACCAGTTGATGATGGTGACTTGATGATGTCAGGTGGTGATTTGATGATTGATCAACATTGTCAGTAGTTATTGTGAGGATTGTGGTGTTTTTTGTAGAGCTCTTGATGAAGACACTCAATTTGCATTGGCTTTATCTACTTCCCTGGTTGAAGAACAGCAGAAGCAGGAGACACAACTTTTGGACCAGTTGGAATCTATTGACAGATTAGCATTGGGCTGTAAAAAGCTGGACAAGGATATCAAGAAAGGGAGAAGAAAGAAGGGAAATTCTCATATGTGAGTCGTGGTGTGGAAATTTTAAGGTGTGATGGTTTCGACTGTACCTGTGATTTCGTCTACAGAGAATGTTAACATTTAACACTAATCTAAAAATGAATACATGCAGAGAAATACAATACAACTTCGGTGGGTGGGGGTGGGGGAGAGTATACTGGAATCATCATTCCTGTTTGAATGGCCCTGATGGCTCAAGTGGTAAAGCGTTCGCTTCGGGGCGATAGATCCGGGGTCAATCCTGGGTCGAATCACACCCAAAACCTTAAAAGAAGAGGGTGTAGCTTTCTTGCTTGGCGTTCAGCATTAAGGGGATAGTGCAACGTCTGGCAGACCTATATCAGTATAATGGCCTGGGTGGGGCGGCTTACTTGCCTTTGACAAGTCAGTTATTGAAGCGGTGCTAAATAAAAGAGCGGTGGAAATCCGTTCTGCAACAAGGAAGCACATTTATATGTTGGCATAAAAAAGTTTGACTTCGATATCACTGATTTGGAATCTCTGATCGAGGCATTCAACATCATTGGACGGCCATATGATGCTTGACTACCTGTTGATTTTGCGGTACACCACGGTGAGAATTTTCCAGAATTTCATGTATTTAATTGGATAGCTGTGCAGTTTTTAAGTTTAAGCCTACGGCTTTGCATGGCACCTGTTAGAAATAGGGGTGTACGCCGGAAGCGGTGCTAAATAAAAGAGCGGTTGAAATCCATTCTGCAACAAGGTACATTTATATGTACTCACTCTGTCTGTCTGTAGACACCATTTTTTCAGTGCAATTCCCCTCCAACACCTCAACTAAATTTTGATAAAACTTGTCATACATTTGCCTATCATGAAACTTGCATATGCTTAAGTTTAATGACAGTCAAGTAATTATTTTCATAATTACCATTTTTTCATAAAATTCCCCAAAACAGGGCATGTTTGAGCTTTTCCGATTTTGTCCATGCAATTCCTCCTAAAGTACTGCACAGCTACCTATGAAACTTATTTTTAATGAAAATCATTTAATTGCCCATATTCAGGTACTTAATGTAATAATGGATTTTCATGTGCACAGATTATTTTTGAAATGCTGGAGGTGAAAGGGGCATTTTGGACATCCAGATTATAGTAGATTTCTGCAGTTCTATTTATTTTGGGCATGCTGTTCACATTGTGGATGGGTTTGCATTAAAGCACGGTTTGTAACATCAGTGGTCTCCATTGTGCTATGCCTTCTCTACATCGATCGAATCTACAAGGTATTACAGTCATGATGATTTATTACAGAATGACTGCTTCATCTGAAATGTACACGTAAGTTGAGATTTCACCTCTAAAAGCCATCTTTACCATCTACCATTATTGGCATACAAGTATATTGGTTTTGTATTTTAGTGGTGAAGAGTTACCACTGCTTCTAAAATACACCACTGAAGAAATACGAAAGAAGATTGCAGAGCGAGTAGCAATGGTTGTCACCCCTGGGGTAAGCCTTTTTTGTCTCTCCAGCATATTACATATGGTTTTTTGGTTATTTTCCCTCCCATGTTTTGATATCTGTCTGCTTTGACAAGGCTTAACTGTTTTCCTTACGTGTATTGGTGGTTACATTTTGTAAGTGCAAGCATTTATTTAGTCTGAATAACAGAATAATTCTTTCTTTGGAAAACAAAAGATTAATTCGCTCTTTGAAAAAAAAAAAAGATATACTTCAGTCTTTGGTTGTCATGCATGCTTGTCCATTGGTGGCACAGTCCGTGCTAATAGCTGATTGTTGTAGTGTATTACTCTGCCCATAAGTAGGTTAGAATGTCTCAGACACTCACTTTGTGATTTTTTCACCCAGGATTCGAATCATTTCAACAACACCCCTCCCATGTCAGAAAGCGATGTTACAAAGAGGTTCTCAAAGAACACGGACAGACAACAGTCAGTTTTTAACGGCACTGAGAGAACGGTGGGTACTTGTGAATATTTACATGTACATAGGAATCAGCGGAATTTTGAGCATATGTTTATTTTTGTGCAGAATTTGTAAGTAACCCTGTGTTTTTTTTACTGAAACTGTTCATGACAAACTGAAAAAGTCAGAAGGCGACTTAATTCATGGACAGAGTTCTTGGAGATTGGAAAACGAGTGAGAAAAACCATAAAAGTTTGCACTGCGTGAATTTAATTGAATCCATACTTTGTCTTCTGTTGCAGAATTTGAGTCTTTGGAAAAAAAGTTGCATGAACTCAGACACAGCAGATATATATTATGTAAAAGAGTTAAGTCCCCTTGTGAAGGTATCCACTGCTCACTTTGACAGACTATTGGCCAAGATGTCTGCACTTGCTGGAACAGGAAAGACAGATAAAAATAGTGGCAATCTGTCGAAGGTAATTTTGACTATGGAAAGACTCTAAACTGAAAACATAAACCAGCTTTCACATAAGTTCCTCATGTTCAAAATATCGATTTGGAGATCTTTTGTGTCATGAAAGCGGCATACTTATGAAAGACCATTAGGCATTGTCCATAGAAATGGATGGATTTATTCTTTATTCAGCTGGATACGATGTTGCACACCGATGTGTTTTGAACTTCTTTCAGTCACATTTAAATAACATTTAAGAAAAAGGTTTGACATTCTTGGATCAGAATCTATTAGAAAGATTAATTCTGCAAAAATATAACGGAAAGAAAGTTTTAAAAATGTTTTATTCTTGTTGAACTGTCTAACAACTCTGTATTTCAGGTTGAAGATACAGAGATTGGGGATGAGGCCAGTAGTGTAGATTTTGTCTCTACGCAGACGGCGGTGGTTTTGGCAGAATTGGCTGCTGAGGAGGATGAATCTGTTTTACAGTCAAGCCCAAAGTGTACTTCCCAGAACCTCACTCGCATAAGCAGTTCACAAAGCACTGCTGACAGAGACTGCAAAAATCAAACTTCTACCTCTCTAGTAAAATCTTTTAACCATGCCTCAAAAAAATCTCAAATCTCCAAAAGTGCACCAGGAAAAAATGCCTGTTCGCTGGACATTGAGGGAGCTACATGTTTATCTGAGTTGCATAGCTCGGGTGTTGAGGAGGTTGTTAAACTAGGGGGAGATAACTATGCAAATGGATCAGATAACAACACTTCTGAAGAACCTGAAGAGGAAGCTACATCAAGAGCAGACAACTGTGGAGTTATCAAAGTAGCTGCACAAGAAGGAAACAGCTGGGGAAATGAAAGTGGCAATGAATTTTTCGACAGTAAGAAGACAAGCTTCTCATTTGATGCCAGTGGTTTTTGCCCGGAAGATAAGAGTAAGGTGAGTAATTGTGCATCTGTTGTCCTACATCTGATGGGCTTTGTAAACTTTTTTTAGTTACGGGTAGACACAGCCATTATTACCAGGTATTGTGATATCGGTTACAGGTAGATTCAGCCATTGTTACCAGGTATTCTCCTTATCTGTGGCATGTAGGTCGGCCCATTGTTAACAGATATTCTTGTTATTTGTTACAGATAGATCAGGCCATTGTTACCAGGTATTTTCGTTATCTGTTATGGGTAGATCCAGTCATTGTTGCGAGGTATTTTCGTTATCTGTTATAGGTAGATCCAGTCATTGTTGCGAGGTATTTTTCGTTATCTGTTACAGGTAGATCCGGCCATTGTTACCAGGTGTTTTCGTTATCTGTCATAGGTAGATCCGGCCATTGTTGAGACGTTGTCTTGTTATCTGTTCCAGGTAGATCCGGCCAATGTTACCAGGTATTCTTGTTACCTGTTACAGGTAGATCTGGCCATTGTTACCAGGTATTCTCCTGGTCTGTTACAGGTAGATCAGTCGTTGTTTCCAGGTATTCTTGTTACAGGTAGATCCAGCCATCATTACCAGGTATTCTCTTTAACTGTTACAGGTAGATCCAACCATTATTACCCAGAGTCTCCTGTCTCAGTTATCATTCCTGGTAAATAACCCCATATTCAGCGATATAAGACTTCTCACAGGAGATCAGAAGGTGGTTCATGCTCACAGAGTGATCCTTGCAGCTCGCTGTCCTCGGTTGATTCAGGTAAGCGAACCGATTTTCGCATATGAGAAAGAGTGGTCTTAACATGCAGACAGGGACATGTTTTGGTTACATGGTGGTTCATTCTGTTTTTCATTTCCAACCCACAATACGACAGTTAGCTAGAGGTCAAAACCAGAATTGATTTACGAAGACAGTTAAGACCATGTCAGAATGTGCGAGAAGAGCTTGCCCAAAAGAGCTTCACAGCTCATCAGTATACACAATCACAAGGTGTCATCTCAATCACAAACTAGTGAAAAAGATTTATTCATGAAATGTTAAAATAAACTCGCCTAAAAAGTAAACACAATAAATATGTGACTTGCATATATATCTAGGTCATTAATATATGACATATTTAGATGGTAATTTATGGAGTTGTGAACTGTTCCTATCATATCTGAAATGTGTAGGCAGAGGTAAGGACCTTCCTGGGCAACCTTCTCAGCTTCCTGTAAAATTGGGTCATACCAAACACTTTACAAATGGTACTTACTGCTGCCTTGCGTGGTGCTCAGCACTGAGAGGTCAGGGGATGGAAACATGACTGGTTGTCGCGGTGTCAGTATAATGTAACTGGGTGGGGTGTTCTATGTGGTGTCTTTGGCATGATACATGTACTCCAGTGGTGGTAGCCCTTTGGCAGCATGGACTCTCCCTGCCACAAGAAAGCACAATATCATATGTACACCCACGTAATGACTCCTTCTCGTCATATGACTGAAAAATTGTGAAGTACGAAGTTAAACCCCAAGCACTCATTCATTCATTCATCAGCATGTGACCAATGAATTCAGATGGTTAGCCTCCAAATCCTGCTCTGTTGGTTGCTGTATTAAATTGAAAGGTTGATCAGGTGCTTTAAAGACGTACAAGTGTTCTCCAGCGTAATCTGTGGCCCCCAGCTTATGTATGTTTGCATGGTATTTCTAATGTTATTGATGCTCCTAGATATTATGTCATCAGTATAACGTTTTCAGTTTTGCCTGGTTATATTACAATTAAAGTATTGCTGTTAAAATACAATTTGTACTGTCTTTAGCAACCAACCAATTCTTTAACCTGGAGGAATGATATACAGAAAATATGTAATAAACTGTTTTACATAGGCATGTTGCATTTGGTAGACCGGTTTATGCTTTACTATACTACATTGGTAACATGGCTGTCAAAAGGATTAAATGTGCCCCAGTCAATTTTCATATTATTAATTTCTGCTTATTTTCAGGATCTCCAGCAGACTAGTGAGGATTTACACCTGGAAGAATTCACTTGCAGGGCTGTACTAAATGTGATCAAGTTTATATATGCAGGAGAAATTGTCATATCCAGGAATTGTGAGGAAGAGATTCAGCTTGCTCAGAGGTTAGCATCATTCAACACACTTTTTGTTCAAAATCTTACGGAAAGTTTACTGTGATGGGAACTCTGAAGTTTAGATAAGTAATCATTTTTAGGGATATTTATGGAAATTACAGAGAAAATCCTGGTCAGATATTCACACAGTCATTTAAGCATTAACACCTCTCAGCATTTCTCACAGTTTTAATATTTTGCCTTTATCAAAAATGCGGATGGCCAGTTTGCCATTACGAGTCAGTATTGTTTATTTTGCAATGAGGTAGGCCAAAGGGCTGGATTATTTTTTTTAATTACCTCTCAACATTTGTTTTGTATGGATAACTATTTCTTTTCCTCATTTGATTTGCAGATTTGGTGTGGAAGAGCTTTGTGACATACTGCAACATCGTGTTGGTGACAAATGGGAACCAAATGCTGATGCAGACGAAGATAAAACCCTCGAAAAAGAGCAGGTTCTGGATGATTTGTTAAATAGCTTGTTTGACGGGAGCATGGGTGCAGTAGTCCAGGAAACAAATGGTGAAAATCTAGAGGAAGGAAAGGACGAAGAAGAAATGGACAGTTTATACCAGTTTATGTCAACACAAAGAGAGAAGAGTTCAGCAAACAAGGGAGACAACTCCAAAAAAGGACAAGAGTATTTAGGCTGTACAAGTATAAAACAAATAGGTTTCCATAGTGCTGGTCAAGAGATAAAGGTCAATAAGGGAGTTGTTCTATCTCTCAGTAGCGACATTAGTAGGCCTGGTATCCAAAGAATTACTGAGCCTTTAGGGAAACCCAACATGAAGAGATTGGAAGAGATTGTTGGAGATATCAGCTGTAGAAGTCACACCGGTAGCAGTGAACAGCGTGCTAATCAGAGTTCACACTCACACAGACCTGAAAAAGACATTTATGAATACAAAGCAGTTGAACAATCAGTTACAAGTAATGATGATAATGAAATTGAAGAAAATAAATGTAGGAGCAGGTCATCAGGATGCAGTGCAGAGAGTGATATGGGTAGAGGGTTAAAACGGGTAATTGTTTCTCATTGTGATGAAGACGGAGCGATGGAGACAGTTTGTAAGCGAGTAAAACTGGATGGACCCAGTTCAGACGGAAAATCAGATCTAGATTTGACCAGTCAGGTGGACTTGATGGATACCTCCAAGTCATCGTCTGTTACTGATTTGTACGATAATGATGAAAATCATTTTGATATAGTGCACAGCATGTTAAATGAACTAAGTCCAGGAGAAGCAGAAAAGTACCAACCTGATTGGTTTAAATCAAGCTCATCTGGGTCATCAGAACATGCAAAGTCTGAAAAGGATGATGAAGATCTGAAACTCCAACATGATATGAATGTTGGAGTAGCAGGTGATAATTTGGACGAAGAAGAAAGAAAGAGTGGAGATGAACTTATTGTGATAGATGTGAATGCCATGGAAGATATCAATAATGAGGCTAAGTTGCTAAGTAGCAAGTTGGAAGATAGTCTGGGGTCACATTTTACCCATCCAGTTCAGGATTGTTCTATTGAGAGTTATCCCCCTTTGCACATGTCTGTAGATTCTAACATTACTCCTGAAATGTTAAGCTCTGAGGAAAACTCTTGCATCAGGTTAGGTTCAGAAAGCATTCTTGCTAATTCTAGACCTAGATTGACCAGTACAGACAATCCTATGTGTAATTTAAAGGAAAATTGTATAGAAAATCGGTTCCCAAAGGTGACCAGTACAGAAGGGCAAGGGTCAAATGATCCAGATGGTCAGAGGTCTAAGTTGAATTGCACTGCAGGTCAGAGGTCAGAGATTACTACTACCCTGATGGAAAACAGTTCAAATAATTCTTTACCAGAAGTAGCAGAAACTGAAGAATCAAAAGGTAACAAAGACAAAGAAAGCCTACATCCTGCAGATGTAAATGAAGGTGATGAAAGACAAGATGCCACAGCTGCAGATTCTGATGCAGCTGAAAACAACAGTGACTCCTGGCTTATTCCAGATACACCAGTTAAACTTCCCTCATTGTCTGGGAGAAGCGTATTGAATGAGGACAGGTCGAAAACATTTAACTCCAAATCCAAGAAGTGTCAAAATAAGTGCTCTTCTGTTCGCGAGATAGACACAAATTCTACAAGAAACAGGCAGAAATTGAAGTTGAAGAACAGACGGCTGAATGACAGTGTGGATAATTTGACACCTGAATCATTCTCACCCAAAAATGCATCAGTGTTGGAAAATTCTGGAATTTGTGACATTTCTAAATGTCAGCCTTCATTCAGTACAGCTGTTGTGTCCACTCCAGTGCTCCAAAGAGCAGTGAAATCCTTCAACAGGCAAAGTTCTGTTTCTGATGTGTTGAAAAAAGGGCTTGATTTGAAAGATTCAGCAGATGAAATTTTATCATTCAGTAAAATGATGTTTTCAGTGATAAATAAGGAAGACCATGTTGAGACAACAACAGTAAGCGGCTCCCATTGTGTTAACGGAGACGGTGTTGAGACAACAACAGTAAGTAGCTCCCATTGTGTCATCGGAGACGGTGTTGAGACAACAACAGTAAGGGGCTCCCATCGTGTCAGCGGAGACAGTTGTATAGATGAACCAGGAAAACATAACAAGGACACCTTAAATTGGCAGAAATTGTCTGAAAATTGCACCTTGTCAGAAGCCAGATCACATAAGATGCCAGTTGATGTTGAGCTGACTCCAGAACAAAGAAAAGAACTTTTAAAAGATGTTGACATTTTTTTTGTCAGGACCCCTTCAGAACAAAGGAAAAATTCTGTTATGTCCAAACTGAAGAAACTGTCTCCAAGGACCAGTGATGTCTCAGTTTCTCCAGAAATCAACATACACATAGAGTCTGACGGTGATGACGAACTGCCAGAAGTTTCTGAGGATCAATTTTCTGTTCTCAGAAAAAGTTCCAGTTTTGAGAATGTTGATCGAATAGATTTGGACCCTTTACCTGTAGAAATGGATGTTGATAAGCCTAAAAATGAGTGTACAGACATTCAAATTGTCTCAGGAAATGCAACTCATAAGCATCAGCAAGCTAATGGAAAGAAGTACACATTTAAAAAAATGAAGTTAATCAACAACAATGAGCCTATTTTATGTATTCCTGAAGAATTACCAGACATTGCATCACCAGAGTTGCTTATTACACAGTCCCAAATTGGAAAACCAACAGGAGTTCAGTCCCCTTCAGTTTCCAATGTGTCCGCCATTTTGCCCTTAGGCTGTCCTGCTGGACAACCTGAAACCCCTGCTGACCAGTGTGAGACAAGTCCAAATGAAGGCCTTGGTGAAGGACAAAGGGAAGAGTTCTCCCCCATAAGGGGACCACCTGACTCTGATCATGCCATGTCTCAGGGTGATGCAGACCACAAAGACCCTTATTCACCTGTGAAATACCAAGGTATGCCCAGGTGTACTTATAGAGTTAGTTATACTAAAGTGGATCATAATCCAGAAGCCGTATAATCTGTAATGTGGTCTTCATGTAACATCACATGAATCATTCTTGATTGATGTGTTTACCTTGGGCAAAATTTTTTTTCAGGGTATTTCATAAAGCTGTCATACATTTAACAGTCAAACCTGATTTATCTTGCTAGATGAAGCCAAAGTTTATCAAGCATTTTAGGTTGCCCACAAAACTTGTTCCTTTGGATTCAGCTATTGCTGTCTTGGGTCAGTGTTTATGCTGGGATTTGGGTGGTTGACTGACTGAAGAAAGTCTGGTTTATGGGTGGAATAAAACTAGAACACTGTAGTGAACCACCCCCATGTCAACCATGCTACATTTGTGTATGAAAGTGTGGTATCAAGATCAGCGCCAAGTCACAGTCTTACCAAAATTTGTTTCTTGAATGAAGCATACTGTTTAATGGGCATGGGTACCTGTCTGAAGTGATCTGTCATTTAGGTAGACTTCTTTTTTTTGGTTTGAAGTTAGAGTTGCTTACCAAAATTTGTTTCTTGAATGAAGCATACTGTTTAATGGGCATGGGTACCTGTCTGAAGTGATCTGTCATTTGGGTAGACTTCTTTTTTTTGGTTTGAAGTTAGAGTTGCCTACCAAAATTTGTTTCTTGAATGAAGCATACTGTTTAATGGGCATGGGTACCTGTCTGAAGTGATCTGTCATTTGGGTAGACTTCTTTTTTTTGGTTTGAAGTTAGAGTTGCTTACCAAAATTTGTTTCTTGAATGAAGCATACTGTTTAATGGGCATGGGTACCTGTCTGAAGTGATCTGTCATTTAGGTAGACTTCTTTTTTTTTGGTTTGAAGTTAGAGTTGCTTACCAAAATTTGTTTCTTGAATGAAGCATACTGTTTAATGGGCATGGGTACCTGTCTGAAGTGATCTGTCATTTGGGTAGACTTCTTTTTTTCGGTTTGAAGTTAGAGTAGGTTGAGCCTTATTTTCTTCCAGTGCAACAAGACTGCAACCAAATTTATGATAGTGTCCTGAGTGTGGCACGAGGAAATAATATTAATAAATATTAAACTCTGATAATTTTCAGATCTGGATGTGTGGGAGGATTTTGATGATGCAGGAGTGGAGTTCAATCCTGGAACCTGTGACAGTTTTGTGGACATTGAGGGCAAGGATCATAGTGTCCAGGTAAGTCTGTATTGTGGTTTCTAAATGATGGAATACTTAACAACATATAAATGAATGTTTGTGTGGAATATTATATATATCATTGAGTAAATTGCATCTTAAGTAACTGTTTGTATATAAAATTGTTTATACAATTGTTGTAATTTGCATTATTTGATCCAAGTTGGCCTGCTTGAACGTATTTATATACATGTATTTGTCATTTCTCCATCTGTAAATTTTAGAATATTTCTCTGGCTAAAAATGAAGAGAGTCACCCTAACAACTCCAAGATGTCTGGAACAGCCTTATCACCCGTTGAGCTTCACTCTGAACCTGTAGCTGTGAGTTCTTCACCAGAGCTTAGCCTTTCTTCTGGGGATATGGCCCAGCCATTAGCCCAGTCACCACTCCCCAGCCTAGCAGGGACTCCACCAGACCTGGACGCCCCACCCCCTCATGTGGACTATCTGGATCAGTTTGAGGAACTTCAGGATCATCAGTCTGATTGGGAACCTACCAGCCCCTCTGGGTCATGCAGTCCATTCCAGGCAAGTAGGCTTCATCAGTGTGTAACAAACCAGCTGCATGCAATAAAACATGTAATGTACGTGCTGTGGATTACACTGTGGTGAATGCTCTACGAGATTGATTTTTCTGGCTAAGGTTTTTGCTCTAGTATTGCACAGATAATGGGGAGGTCCCATAGAATGGTAATCATTTTCCATTGAAGACAACTTAGAAATCAGCAGGGTTGTTTCAAGCTTGGACTCTTGCCAGATGATATTTATTTTTTTGATTAGTGTTTTACGCTGTCTCAAGAATATTTCACATCTACAACATTTTCCAAATAATAACTTCAGACTACAGACTGTGTAATATTTGTTTCAAACACAAACTTTAATAGAGAAGTCTGCCATAACACCTACCACATACATACAACAATTCAACCGCTAGTTTGGTGAAGAAATCGTTCCGGGTTAGGCATAAACCTATGCTTTCGGTGGGCTGTCTTTAGCACTTTACCGATACTTGTGTATAAAATATAGCTGTATAGCCATGTGGTAAGAATGCTCCCAATCCTTGCTTGCATTATCACAGATTAGAGGGTCACTTTGATATAGTTTTTTTGTATTACATATGGTTAATATCACAGTTCTTCTGATCATGTTTGCCAGGCATGCTGGGGCTATCTAACAAAGCAGTGGCACGCTACATCAAGCTACACTGTACATATCCCCTCTATATATATTGCCATGGATGTTACACCACGTGCATGGTGCAACTGCTTCGCAAAATGAGTCCCAGTGGCCTCCAGGCTTGGTCTGGCTGCATTCTTACAGAAAACCTCACTGTTGTCTTGTATAGGTGAAATAGTAACATTTACACCATAAAAGCTAGGTCAATAAAGTAAGTAAATAGATTTGGATACTCTAAGTTGGAAGACCCAAGATCAAACCTGGATCGAGTCTGACCAAAGATTGATGATAAAATGGTACTTGTGGCGTCCTCACCCAGCACTAAGAGGTTAGAGGAGGAAAACAGAACTGAGTGACTCGTCAGTATACTGTGACTGGATAGGGTGTCATGTCTGGTGTCTTTGGCATGATGCTTTAGTGGCGGCAACACTTTGGTGTCACAGATTCCCTCTGCCACAAGAAGACACAAGTATGGGTACACACGCCTAATGACTCCTCGTCGACATATGACTGAAAAATTGTTAAGTACGACGTTAAACCACAAGCATCCATACATACGTAGATTTGGATACTATTGTGGGACATGTGTGCTCTTTGTGACACTCTGGAAATTTAGATTCAACCTTAATGGAATCAGTCAACCTTACTGATACTACTCTGCAGAACGATGATACCAGACCTTCACAGCCAGCTGCCATGAGCTTTACCAAGACTCCTACCTGCCCTCCCCAGGCCAGTAAGAAGCCCAAGAAGAAATGGGTACCTCCATCACCGTTTACACCCATGCTCGATTATGATCGGATGAACACCCCTGGGCTTAAGGTAGATGTCCATTCACCACATGTTGTAATGCTGTAATGTATGTGGTAAAGAATCAATGACGGAATCAGAGGAATTTGTTAGTTTTAGTACTATGCTTGATTCAGTCTTGTTGATTGTGTATTCTTAGATTAGTGAAATTCAGGAATTCTTTCTTTAATTTAGTATTTTCTGAGATATTTTATATCCCCCTTTATAACAACTATAATGTTATGGGTGTCCGTGTATTTTGAAAGGGTGCATTCTGCAAGCTCACATGGATGAGTTTGGTACATTTGTCCTAGGCTAAAACAGTCGTAGGCTAAGCCAGTTCTTACTGTCATGACTACATCATACATGTTGTGTTAAAACATGTCTAGCCCTGGTAGCTACAGTCAAAATAGCCTATGATTGTTTGTGGAATGGCGCGTAGATGTAACGCTATAGATTGCCTATCAACAAATTTTGGTAAATATTTTTTGTGACCAACATGAGATTGATTGTGATCACTGTTCATAGAGACAGTACTTGTCTATGTGTGCACGTCCCTTGAACATTTTTTTTTTTAAACTTTTCTACTGAAATAGAAAGACATTTCACATGTTTCGATTTTGTTGAATTCTGGGTGTTTGTAAGACAAATCTCACTGTGTTTAGAGGGTTTATAAAACTGAAAATTTACGAACTTTTTACTTGGGAAAAATTAATGTTTTTGTTTTGATTTGTTGACCCCAATCTCATGACTTGATGCTTTGTTTGAAATTTTCAGAAAGAGATGCAGAAGTTTGGTATAAAGCCTGTGTCTAAGAAGAGGATGATTGTTTGTTTGAAGGACATTTATCACCAAACTCACCAGTGTGAGTCTGATCGTTTATTCTTTGTCTTTATCTGTTTAATGGTAATGCTCAGTGTTTCCATGTCAACATTTATGACCAAACTCACCAGTGTGAGGCTGATCATCTATTCTTTGTCTTTATCTGTTTAGTGGTAATGGTCAGTGTTTCCATGTCAACATTTATGACCAAACTCACCAGTGTGAGTCTGATCATCTATTCTTTGTCTTTATCTGTTTAGTGGTAATGCTCAGTGTTTCCATCAACATTTATGACAAAACTCACCAGTGTGAGTCTGATTGTCTATTTTTTGTCTGTATCTGTTTAATGGCAATGCTGAGTGTTTCCATGTCAACATATTTGACCAAACTCACCAGTGTGAGTCTGATTGTCTATTCTTTGTCTGTATCAGTTTAATGGCAATGCTGAGTGTTTCCATGTCAACTTTTATCACCAAACCCCATCAGTGTGAGTCTGATCATCTATTCTTTGTCTGTATCAGTTTAATGGTAATGTTGAGTGTTTCCATGTCAACATTTATCACCAAACCCCATCAGTGTGAGTCTGATTGTCTATTCTTTGTCTGTATCAGTTTAATGGTAATGTTGAGTGTTTCCATGTCAACATTTATCACCAAACCCCATCAGTGTGAGTCTGATCATTTATTCTTTGTCTGTATCAGTTTAATGGTAATGCTGAGTGTTTCCATGTCAACTTTTATCACCAAACCCCATCAGTGTGAGTCTGATTGTCTATTCTTTGTCTGTATCAGTTTAATGGCAATGCTGAGTGTTTCCATGTCAACATTTATCACCAAACCCCATCAGTGTGAGTCTGATTGTCTATTCTTTGTCTGTATCAGTTTAATGGTAATGTTGAGTGTTTCCATGTCAACATTTATCACCAGACCCCATCAGTGTGAGTCTGATTGTCTATTCTTTGTCTGTATCAGTTTAATGGTAATGCTGAGTGTTTCCATGTCAACATTTATCACCAAACCCCATCAGTGTGAGTCTGATTGTCTATTCTTTGTCTGTATCAGTTTAATGGTAATGCTGAGTGTTTCCATGTCAAACATTTATCACCAAACCCCATCAGTGTGAGTCTGATCATCTATTCTTTGTCTGTATCAGTTTAATGGTAATGTTGAGTGTTTCCATGTTGACATTTATCACCAAACCCCATCAGTGTGAGTCTGATTGTCTATTCTTTGTCTGTATCAGTTTAATGGTAATGCTGAGGGTTTCCATGTTGACATTTATCACCAAACCCCATCAGTGTGAGCCTGATCGTCTGTTCTTTATATGTATTAGTTTAATGGTAATGCTCAGTGTTTCCAAAGCTGTTGGGGCCTCCGGGGCCTGGTGGTTAATGCATTAGTGCAGCGCAATAACCCAGGAGCCACTCAACCAATGTGATCGCTGTGAGTTAGCTCATGGTGGCGCCCTCTCCGTTTGTAAAATTATACAGTCTTCCAGCAACCAGCAGTTGTGGGTTTCCCCCGTGCTGTGCCCAGTTTCTTCCCACCTCAGTGCTGGCAGCCATCATATAAGTGAAATATTCTTCAGTAGAGCGTGAAAACACCCATCAAGCAAATACAAAGCTGTTACAAGCGATTTTACCATGGTGACTTATCTCTTCACTACATGTTGCCATGGATTTATGCCAGGTGTCTGCTGATTCATTTGTCAGTTGTGGTTTGGTTGTTTATAGATGAGACTGACTCAGAAGCAGAGGTAAGCATTGTGGAGGTGGAAGAGGTGGCAACTGCTATGAATACTCAAGAAGAGGAAGTGATGAAGGAGGGAAAAGGTGCAAAACAAAAATCCAAAGCTGGGAAAGCTATGTCTAATGGACACAAAACTAAACCCTGCGCTAAAGGTACAAAGAAACTGCCACAGAAAGGTACTATGAAAGGAACAACAAAACAGTCACAGAAAGGTGCTGTAGGGAAACCAGCAGGAGTGAGCACTGCAACAGAGTTAATTGATCTATCTCGGGAAGAGGATGACAGCGAGCAGGGGGAGGAATCATGCGGCAGGTAGGATTATCTCCCTTTATACAGAAACTAATATTGAGAGAGTACACCCATCAGCAGTTGCCTCATCGCCCATTGTTAAGGGCGATGAGGCAAGAATCTTGTGCCTCATCTTTTCTGTGCCCATTCTTCTGACATGCTTGGTAACTTCGTTCCTTAGTAGCCATATTAGAAAAAATTGAAACACAATGTTGCGTTATTCAAACCCTACGTACATATGGGTAATATGCAAGATAGAGTTCAGGTAATGTCAGTGGAAAGAGCAAGGGTTATAGAAATAATTCAAACCTGGTTGTTTAAAATTGATAACTTTTAACTGCGATATCTGAGTTATTTAGTATCACAAAAGTAAAAAGGTATGGTTTTTAAGTTATGTGTGTAGCCGAAGCAGTTAGCGTTTGGTGTGGTGTTGCCATTTTGTTTCAAAGCTGTTGTGTACAGTCTAGTGTTGAGGCCACCAGATATGTGTTGCATGTAGAAATTCTTGGTCGGGATAGACGAAAAACAATAAGAACTGCGCGGACTTTCAGATACACCGCATAAAACGTTGTTCTGAAAACAGAACATAAAAATACAAAATATATCACACGGTGGTCATATATTACAAAATGCTCTACCCATATCCAAACAATGAGTTGTTTCCTTTAAATATCACCCTACACCTTTTACAGTTAAAAGATAAACCCATCACCCATGCCTAAATATTTTCCTTTTCCTCAAGCAATAAAACATCAATTTTAAGACAAATTTTTCATTCTTTTTCTTTTTTTTTTCATACAAATTCCAGTATAACTACAATGCAAAGATATAAAATACATAGTTGAAATGGTTTTGTATTCATAGTATGTCGAACCTTTCAGCAAGAGCTGAAATTACCTGCCACATTGACCAGTGGCAGCTGAATGATGACTAAGAATGCACTTGTGTATTTAGCACTTGCAGCCAGACTCACAGTTGTTAATTGACCTGAACCCTCTCCGGCCGTAAATGGGAAGGTCTGCCAGCAACCTGCGGATGGTCGTGGGTTTCCCCCGGGCTGTGCCCGGTTTCCACCCACCATAATGATGGCCGTCATCGTATAAGTGAAATATTCTTGAGTACGGCATAAAACACCAATCAAAAAAAAAAAAAAAAATTAACCTGAACTATAAAACCGGGTGATAAAATAATTCACCAACACCTTGAAACAATGAATTGGCTGATTACCTGATGAGTGGGTCCGTGTGGCTCACTCGGCCAAGTGTAACAGCGTACCGCGTGGTCCTGACTTAGCTGGCACGAGCAAAAGCTGCAATTTTACTCACAGACCTGTCACAGCACCACAGCCAAAGGGAGGTAACACGGTTAGGTATAAATTCCTACCAAACCCTCCCCGGGGGAAAAATGGAGGAAGATGACAATTGCAACCTACCGTTATATTCTAAAATTAAACAACACTTCTGCATAGATCGCTTATACTCATTGCTCTGAGTCTGAAGCCTTACGTTTCTAATAATTCCATCGACACCCGGATAATCCTCAGTTATTCTTTCTAAATTCCATTTTCCTTGACGAACTGAGGGTTCACTCAACAAAACAACATCGCCTACTTGCATTTGCCTATCCTTAGTCTGCCATTTTGAGGGCGTCATTAACGTGGGTACATGTTCACTAATAAACCTGCGCCAGAAATGATGCATTAGACTTTGTACGAATTCAAACTGCTTCTGCAGGTTTGTGGTTTCCCGAAAGGGACTCTGCGGAACCTCAGTCATGGTCGGCCTAGTAAGAAGTGACTCGGGGTCAGGGGCTTTGGATCATCAGAGTTATCTGGCATATGACCTAGCGGTCGTGAATTAACCACACTCAGCCTCAGCAAATACCGTTGTCATCTGATTCCACGAGAACTTCGGACTTGAATTACACGCTTAATCAAGGTTTCCTACACCACCTTGATGGGGACTCGAAGGGGTAATAGTGATTTTGTGCCGAGAGGCAAAATTGTCAGTCTGCGCTCTGTCCTTCCGAAGTATCTTATGCAGCTCCTTCTGGGCACCTTTAAACGAAGATCCATTATCTGACAAAATGGTTTGTGGCCAACCTCTACGAGATGCAAAAGGCCTGAACGCGTGCAGAAAGGCTGACGTAGACAACCCATCAACAATTGCTAAATGTATAACCCCTACTGAGGCGCATGTAAATAACGCACCCCACGCCTTGGAAAAACTTCGTCTCCCATATCTAAGCAAAAAGGGGCCAAATAATTCTACATCAGTAACTGAAAATGGGGGTGAAAAAGGCTTAAGTCCATCTAAATAAATCGGCCATGAGTGTTGAATGGCAAGGTTGTTGTAACTTTATGCACACAACACAATCACGCATTATCGATCTGGCAAGATTTTGGCCAGGAACTATCCAGACTGTCCTTCTAGACATACACAAGGTCCTTTCTGGACCAACATGTCTCGTGTTAACATGGGTATCTCTCATCAGCAGAGTAGAAATGTGATGTCAGCCTGGCAATAACGCCGGGTGGATCTGGTCATAAAATAAAGTTGTTCGTCTAATTCTTGCAAATAGGTTTGCTTTACGTGGGTTTTAGGCAAGCAGTGTAACATAAAGTGATCTGGACAGTTTCTGTTGAACCAATAAAATGGTTGAAAGGTGTAATTTAAAGCCTGAGGGCCATGTTTCTCAGAGAGATCTGAAGGGATTAACACAACCTCATGGAATGGGGCTGTGGGTGCACTTCAGGCCGCATCTTGTCTGGAAAAATAAACCTAAGCCAGGTAGTGGATTTCCAGATTTCCTTGAGTTTATTTCCTTTTTAGTGAGGCTACTGGTGATCTATGGTGTAAACACGAGCTGGCCTACTAGTGCTGTTTGTTCGTGAATGATGTTTTCTATATATGGGTTATCCAAACATCCATTGATTTGTTTTATAAACATGAGCTGAACACCTGACGCAGCACATATCAAACTTGTGTCTTCAGCTTGAATTGATATATGTATTTTAAAGGTGAATAATTCTGTTAAGGATTATAGTTGCCTTGCATAAGTAAAAATTGTCCAAGTGTTTAATTTGTGTCCTTCGTACCTATCACACCTTAACCTAAACCTCAACCTCAACAGGGTTCTGTGACAAGTCTAGACAAGCCTGTGTACTCCTATCACTGTGTCTCATGTGCATACATGAAAGGTAACCATCAGTGCTTTGTGACTTTTCTTATGTTGTGATTTGTTTCAAAAACTCCCTATGTTGAGCTTAAATGTTTCTTTTTTTTTTCTTTACAGTGATATGGTAGAAGAAAGTTTCTTTATCGAAAGTGAAATGTTGAGTTCACAACAGGTAAGAGTTTCCAACTGCAATTGAAATAGTTAAAACTGGCGAATAGTAGCTGAATTTCTCCAATGTCCAGGCAACAAGGGACACAACCTACTGTCCGGAAATTATCTCCCCTTCCCACCAGAGGGCTTTCTTTGTTTACATATCAATATTTTGCCACATGTCTCTTGACAGAGAGTGGAATAGGATGAATGGAGAAACGTGTATGAGTATAGTAGTTGTTATTTGAGAGTTTTTCAAACTCATTAATGTTTAATCTTAGGTTTCAGTAATTATTTGTGCACTGTAAACATTGTATTTTATGATCCATACTGAAGGTCCTTTGTCAGGGCCTCCAGTTATTAACATTGACCCTAGATAATAATGACCTAACCTCATACTGCATGCAAATTCATTCTTTTCACTAATTAGACTACACATATTTATGCAGCAGTATGTATGATAATTAGAGGAGAATCAAAGTCTAAGGCTTGTTATGTATGTTAAGCAAAATGAACTGTAATGGATAGATGTCTGCTTTGTCACATAAAAGGCCATGAAAAACAGGAAAGTCATAAAAACATGAAGGTCAGATAAAATAAAAAGGCGGATTTTCAGATTTTATTTTTATTCCACTTTTGGATTTTTTTAGAGTTGGCTTGCCCTGTTAGACGCAAGACTAAATTTGTGTTGCCCCTTAAAGGGATATTCCATTGATTTCAAATGTATATCCATACACTGAAAAATGACAATATTGTGTGTAATAACTGTTGTTAAACAGGAGAGCAGCCCTAACCTGCATGAGGAGCTCCACATTTTTTTTACCTCCAATCCTGAACTCTACTCCAAAGTGCTCATGTATGAAGTAAGTGTCCTCTAGCAATATACATAATTTATTCGATTAACAGACAAGTTGTTACAGACTTGAATTAAGGTCTCCCCAATTCTTATATGGCTCCAAGTCTGGAGGATTGTATTAAATTTGATTGATAGTTGTAGAATGACCTGCTCATAGTGCTATATGGCAATGTATTTTGGACAAAATTAAAAAAAAAAACTGATTTACAAAGATTTCTAAAAGTGGGCTCAGGTTAATAGGGGAAACCACCTCCGTTCACTAGGTTAATGGATGGGGGAGACCATAGAGTCTGTGAGTGTGTGTGTGCGGTGGTGGTGGGGGGTGGGGACCACCTCCCTTCACCAGATTAGTAGATTGGATGAAACCATCTCTCTTCACCAGGTTAATGGATAGGAATCAGAGTCTTGGGAAGTGGTGGTGAGGGGGGGGGGGGGGGGGGTGACCATCTCCCTTCACAGTTAATGTACAGGGGAAACCGCTGCCCTTCACCAGGGTAATGGATAGGGAAAACAAGTCTAGTGGGAAGCCTCATCCATTCAGCAGGCTAATGGATCAGGGAAAACCAGTCTGGGGAGAAGCCACACCTTTTCGCCAGGTTAATGCTCAAGGGCTGGGGAACTTCTGGCAGACACTAGTACATGTAGTCCCCTCTGGGAGTACCGCTGATAGGCATAGATAGCTGTACTAATACTGAATGTTGAAACTAACATGTACATGTAGTGTTTGGATGTACTTGTAGTTCTGGTGATATTTCATATCAATCCTTTGGTCTGATGTGAAACCGCTCTATTGGCATTTGTAGTTAAGAGATTTGTAATGCTCGCCATTAAGATTCAAATTCCTGTCTGACCATGTTTGCTTCATGAGTTGTTTGTTTTAATGTTTGCAGCCTCTGGAGTTTGATTGGCTGAGAGAAGAAATCAAAAAAGCTGGCATAAAGTGCTCCATGCCCAAACTTATTCATTTTATGGATGAAAGGGTAAGTTGGCATGTCTTGTCTGGGCTGAATTGTTTTCTAAAGAAAGGAGTAAACTCCTTTAAATATTGCTTACTTTTAATGTTGTTCATTTTTCAAATCAAAGTTTTCTGTGTTGGAGTAGAATCCAGACTCGACTGCACTGTTAATATTGCAGCCTTATGAATTTATGACTGCTCAGTATGGTATTTCTCTCTGACCACAAAGGTACAGATAATTTGTTTGACTCTGTTCTCTCCCGTCCACAGTGCATCACTTTCACCATGAAAAGTCGCAGAGCCGACAAACCGAGGGGCAGGAGAAAAAAGTCTGTGAAGAAAACCACACAGAGTGCTGTCTCCTGAAACAGATCTGCTGCTCATTCAGTTTTAAATAGTATCAGTGAGTTAGAACCATTCCTGTTTGATAGATCATGCCAGGGTGAATCAGTAATTATTGTAATCTATGTGGACAAGTACGGACCTGGTGTTTGAGCCGTTAGGAGCATGTGTGGGTGTATGTTAACTTTCAACTACAAAAAAAAAACAACAAGTTGTGCAATTAGGTACACTCTGGACACAGTTTCCACAAATCGGACATAAATCTTGTTTATTCTTTGATCCCTGTGTTGGGTACTGTTTGGGTTTAGATTGTGAAACATTGAATTGAGATTGCCGTGAGTTTGATGATTTTTATTGAAATTTATATCCCGTATGAAATGTAAAGGCATGTGGAATTGTAAATTTGATTTATACATTCCACTTAAAGCCAGTTATCTTTGAAACAGTTTGGAACTTTCTTGATCAAATTTTCATTTGACCCAAGCATAAACTTTGGCTTAAATTCCATCATATGTATGTGTATATGGACACACTGTCACAGAGGTTATGAGATTCAGTTATAGGTACCAAAATGATCTCTCCAGTAAACTTGCAGTGCTGTATCATTCAATCTTGTGCATTTCAAACAAATGATTGTGATGCTTTCGCAATGGGTGCATCTTTACTGTGAGCTGCGCCATAATCTGCATTCGACTTAAGAGACAGTTGTGCCATGGAGAAGATTGTTTTGTGACATATTTAGTCTGAGATTTTATTAATTAGGCCAGGAACCTATCAGGAAGTATGTTTACTTTTAGAACATTTATGGTTGTCTATGTTGTATACTTGGTATTCAGGGTATATGTAAATACCCCGGGAATTCCTGGAAGAAACACATTAAAATGTACTGCGTACACGTATGTCCACACATCTCCTGACCAGTGCATGGTATGATTTGTGAAACGCTTAAGGTATCTTCCTAGAAGGGAAAACACCTAGAGGCATATGGCGGATGCAGGGTGTAACTCAGTGGCTAATGTGCTTGTGTTAGAATCGCTATTGCCTAAGGGAGTTGATTTATTCACAGCCCAGACTGGGAATCAGTATTCCTCGGCCTGCATTTTTCTCCGTGCCTAGGTGGTAGTAAGCGTCAGACAGTGCCCATGTGGCTGCTTAAAAGACAACAAATAATATAACCTTAACTGTTTTGGAAGAGGGATTGAAACAGATCTAAATGGCCACAGCCATTTTGTGCAGAGGCATTTGATAACTTGGTTAATCAACTCAAAGGGGATAGGTCATGTGAGAGAAACTGGAAACATGTTGTTGTACCGGATTACAGAAATAAATTATGCCTGGTTTGTTAAAATTGATAACTTGACGAATCTTTTGATTGTCCCAATGTGGACAAGTATGTTAACTTTGAACTGCGATACGTTTAAAAAAAAATAACATCCCAATAGGACATATGTGTATATACTGTAATTGTTCAACCTTTTTGCTTATTTGTGCACAAGCCGATGCCCTCAACTCCATGTCGTCAACCCTATGCCCCCTAACGCTGAGAGGATAACTAACTGGGGCAGTTTCCAGTTATTGACATGCAAATCGATACAAAAATTCATCACTTTAAGCACATTCTCTTTCCAAACAGCGGTTTCAAATTAACAAATTAATCAAATTAATGGAGTTGATACATTTTCATTCAGGAACTGCCTAGATTTTGGAGATATCAAAGCCTTCATGGTAAACAGTGAAACTCCATTCAGAATTTGTTTTCTTTGGTTATACAATTCAATTGCAATTTGATACACCATCTGCTCATCGTTAGTATCTTCAAACTGTCAGCTTCAAATAATGATGGCATAACCATTTGCAGAGATACAACCCAATTATTTGTGAGAATCTTTGTGTATAAATCATAAATTTGAATATCACCATCAGTCTGCCGAGCCCTGGAGCATGTAGTTTGTATTGGGCATTTCCCAGTACCTAGATGTGTTAAACAACATGATGTGGTTTTGTAATTTCTGGTCACTCTCGGATGATTGTCATTAGGCATTTGATTTGAGTGATTTTGCAGGTAAGCCTAGATTGATGTTTGCTAATGTTTGAAGTGTTTTCACCTGCCAGGTTAGCATTTTGGTGAGATCTTTAGGGAAATATTCTTGATGAAAATAAACATTAATTGAATCATCCATGGGACACACTCACAGGATTTCAGTGTCCTCTTCAGAGTTAATCCTTATAGGTAATCCTCGGCACATCTTTGGATGTTAAACAGGCATCATGCATACATTGTGTACACTTTTGGAAAAGGAGAGAAATTCTATGCAACTGATTACCAAGTGACGTTTGTAGAATAAACATTGGTGGCCTGTGTGTTAAGTAAGGTAAAAGATGTTACAGTTTATAGGGATATCCCCCAACTGCTGTAATTCTTCTAATTTTCCTGACATCTGGTTGGCTCTGTTTAGCCAATATAGTTGTAGGAATATTTGGTTTCTTTCTTTTTTCATGTGGTTAGTCCATCTTATGAACAACATGTATCAAACTTTCAGCAGCAATAATGTCTGTCCTAAAAATTAGAAGAAGCTGGTACGCATTGAATGTTTAATACAAAAGCTATTTTTACCAAAAATATTTGAATTAAATGTAATTGCTTATAAGGTTACTATCTTTTTATCACACCAGTTCACCTCAAATTATGGTCATTTACCTCAAGATATATGGTTATCTGATATATTGTCTTAAAGTAGTTCCCTCGAATCTGTTAAAGTTAAGTGGTGTTTTGGCTGTGACAAAGCTGTTGCATATTTTTAAAACATTTGTTCTTGCCAGGATTATATTGTAAATGTCTCCCACGGCAGAACAAAATGTATGATACATGTATTGCAAAGTAGTGTTTGATTGTTCATTTGTTTTATAGCTGTATTGTATTTGTAGTAGTTGATTTTGTTATTTAATTTATTGTTCACAGTTTCAGAACTATTGATCTTTGAAATGTGTTCAGACTTTTTGGTGAAAAAAAGTGTCTGAGGAGTACACACTGGTAGGCTTAAGGCCTTCACAGGTAATCGAAGTGGGGTTATTATTTTGGGGGAAAGGTTAGCACTGCATGCCAAGTTAACACGCAGGTAGGAGTATTCATCTCCTGAAATTCGTCTCTTCAAATTGCAATTCCTTAAACATTGGAAGTATTGGAAGAGCTTAATGTTGCAGAGTACAAAAAAAAAGTCTGAGAGTAGAGGATAGAAATTCTTGGATAGAGTGTATTAACTTGGTCACACCAAATATATTCACAGTTGTAAAGACCAGCTGATCCTTTATTAGTCAGGGAGTCCCATGTCAGATGTTCATTGTAAAAAGCTGCTAGTTAAATTTATTGACGTCACTCTACCAGCGTGAGAATAATATCAGCTTATGTTCCCAATACATCTACATTACATTTACCTTCGCAACATTCAGCTTAGCCTAAACTATCCGCCGTAGTAACAAACCAGTCAGCGAGTATTGTGTATCCCTGGGGTGGTAAGTCTGTTTCATTTCCCAGTGAAGTAATTTATATTCGGGTGAACTGCTGTGTTGTCCGTAATGTGGAATTGAATTGTAGACTGATATCTAGAGCAAATTCTGTGTGCCATTGGTAAAGGAGATGTTTGGTGCTGATTTGACCATTATGTATATCCTCTTGTAAAGAATGAAATGACATGCTTCTTTTTTACCTCGTGAAGATATACTCTGTATTCCTGTAAATTGTGGACACATTTTGTGATTCTTACAAGCTAAATTTCAAACTTGACCATTTATAACTATTGAAGCCTTATTGTTGCAACATACCACAGGAGTCAAAATGTTTCATATTTCGGAGTGTTATTGTCAACAAAAAATTCAGGTCGTCTTATGTCTTTAGAAAGTGTGAAATTGATGAAATCCCACTTATGTCAATGTCTAACAACATGGAAGGGGATATAATACAACCATGCCTTATTAAATTTTTAATATTTGCTTCACATTTTTGTGATCACCTTAGGCTAAATTTGAGGTCCTCGTTTTTATTTTGAGCTTGTAAAACTTGTGCGCTTGACAAAACATTTTGACCCCTGTACCATTCCTGGAGCTGTGAAAGCATTTTGCCTTCTTTAGCTTCACAGTCAGTAGTACAGTTAATGATAGGAAACTAATCCCATGCTTCACTGCATGTTGTCACAAGTAAAGATGTTTTCAGCAAGCTTGCCTTTGGTTTGTTACTTCTGAGTCTTGTTTGTGTGTATATGTATATATGGTTGGTGTAATAATAAATGGGCCTGTGGGAAGGTCTCCCAGCAACCTGCAGATGGTAATGTGTTTCCCCTGGGCTCTGGCCAGTTTTCCTCACCACATTCCTGGCTACTGTTGTGTAAGTGAAAGATTTTTGAGTATGGCGTAAAACACCAATGAAATAAATGAATTGAAAAATCGATGGGTCCATGGGAAGGTTTTCCTCCCACCATAATCCTAAAACTCCAATGAAAGAAATAAATAAATAGACGGGCTACATAGTCTACATGTAGCAATGTCACCTTCTTGGATCTAGCTTCAGAGGATAAGTTGGTTTTTACATCATGAAGTTGACTGCTTCGGTAGCCGAACAGTTAGAGCGTCCGCCTCGAAGTTCCGAGACCCCACGATCAAACCCGGGTCAGGTCATACCAAAGACTAAAAATGGTACTTGCTGCTGCCTCGATTGGCACTCTGCACTGAATGGTTAGAGTAAAGAAACATGAGTGGTTGGGCTGATGTCAATATAATGTGACATGTGGGGTGTCATGTCTGGTGTCTTCGGCTTCAGTGGCAGCACTTTGGCAGCATGGACTCGCCCTGTCAGAAGAAGACAATATAAGTACATGTACACACACCTGTCCCCTTTTCGTCTTATGACTGAAAAACTGTACAACATGAAACATACATCATGAAATTCTTTAGGAACTTGGTGTGTCCTTCAACAAACATGACTCCTTTGGTTCAAGTGATAACATCTCAAGTGTAACCTTAAAAACACCAAGGAAGTACATGTACTACTGTAACATGACCATAAGGTAACAGGGAATGACAATGCTAACACTGAGGTAAAGACAGTACCCTTGGAGCAATGGGTGCTAGTATCCATAGCAACATTTTGGGTGCAATACTATATGTACAAGTACCAGTGAACTTGACCCCTTCAGTGCATTGTGTGGATTAATAATCACCGCTGCAGTATCCCTGCCTACGACGGATGAAAATTGTAGGCTTCCTCGGCTTTTCACCATTCCTTTCAGTTTATTTTGATTAGTGTTTTACGCTGATCCATGAGGACTTCCCTTTAGTCACATGTACTTCCGATAATTTCACTTGTACAACGGCTCAGGTTCATTTTATTTACTTATCTTACTTTATATTTCACTTAGCGGCGGTAAGTTTTAAGGGTGAAGAAAACTGGGGTGCCAGGTGTAAAGCACTGACCCTTGGCAAGTTGTGAACTTTCCCAATGTCATGTACAGTGGGTCATTGACGTTAGTAAACAAAATGCTTCAGGGTTAAAATACGACTCTTTATCAAATACTTGTACGAATATGATGCATGCATTGATATTAAAGCTTTTACACTATGAGGCAATTAACAAAATGCACAGAACATTTATACATGAAGGCTGACAAACCAGATTTTGATACATTTAGACAACAGGCAAAAAATTCATACACAAAAATATATATATATTAATAACTACTTTTCTTAGGCAGTGGACCGCAGCCATAGGTCTACTCGACCTCTGTTGAAATACGTGCACGTCTGGCATACGGTGACGTAAACATAGCTATTTAAAATAACCCTGGCCGACCAATGAGAAACGATCGTACTATCCCTTGGCGGGAAGTTGTAAACAGTAAATGACAATTGACATGTGCAAACATTGATAGCCTACTACAATGATGCGATTCGATGTCGACGACAAAAAAAAAAAAAAAATGGAAATATTCCGTCGATTTCAAGGCATACTGTAAAATCTGTTTAACGCAACTAGTATCAACCCTGAACAATCGTGTTGTAGAAGCCCAGAGTTAGGATTTGACGATGGAAAGCAAGATCTCGAAAGGAGCTATGCTATAGAGGCTTTCCATTTCGCCTTCCCGAGCCTGGCGTTGTTGTTGCGAAAGGAGAGGATATTTCTTCAGGCCATGTTCTGTGTCATTTCTATAATTGGGACAGGCTGTGTGGAAAGAGGAAACCTGCAGGCGAGAAAGGAAGATTATTTGCAAAGACATCAAAGAGTAAAGGGAAACACGCAAGCAGAGAGTGGCTCGAATGGGCGTCGATCGGCAGTACATCCCCCGGTATGTTTGTTTGTTGACGGAATTACACACTACACACAGTAGATGGCAGAGTGGCATCAGAAAAGTTTAATATGCCACGTATGTATCTTGTATCAGTAAGAAGTTAATCTTGATTTATTGTAAATTGTTCAGTCATGGAATATCGCATGCTGAACATACATCTATACACAATTGTCCAGAACAAAACGCAAGAGTTCCTTTAACGTGAAAGCAATGCATTGACACAACTACATGTACGTACAGATGTGATTTCTTTTCTTATGTGGTAATCCAACTGCTACCAGACTAAGTAAAACCATTTCATCTCAAGATCAGATGTATGTGTCACTGTTTATAATATTTAACATTCTCATCTTGTTATTTATTTTTTTGATTGGTGTTTTACGCAGCTCATCTTGTTTACGCAGATATTTAATTTAAGGCCGTGTGTGGAAATATATAATTCCTCACATTACATCACACTGGGAAGTCGTCATAAAGAGATTTTCTGTCTGCAGCTTTCGTTGCAGCCTTTACTCCCTGCATATATGGGTGGACATTAAACGTGGTGTACATTCCCCTTCTCGCAGTGTATGTGGGACCTTGGTGCCAATTTATGGGAGTCAACATTGCTCGTATGACCTGTTATGTGGTCTGTTGTTGTTCATTTGTCTTAATATACAATCTATACGCTATGCATGTCAGTGTGTCATACATGGGAAAGTTCATCAGCAACTTGCCAAAGGTCAGTGGTTTACATCAGCCAATCCAGTTTCCTCTACCCATAAAAAAATTCTTGACTGGTGTTCAACAGCAATCAAATAAATAAACCTGGTACACTCTATGTAAATCAATTGTACAGGTGTATAATACCGCATGGCTTTGCCATTTCTCTTTTACGTTTTTATGGAGTTCCTTGTTCATTTCAGCTACAGGTTCAGGTAGGACACTTAAAACAGTAACCAGTACAATTAAGTTAGGAAATAACTGATGGCTGAGTGAAACCCTTTCTGCAATATACACTTTTTCATTGAGGAAAGACAAGCATACCCTTACCCTACCCGGTTACCAACGGTTTCTACATGTATCTTATTTTTAATAGCAAGATACAGGGCATGGCTTTGTGTTCAGGTGGTGAACTCCTAATTGCTGGCACATGATGTGCAGGTTCAGTGCAGGCTGTAGGGAATTTACAGGTTCCCTTGCTTTCATTGTGACAATCCGCGGTACTCCAAAGGTTATTCATCCATTTCACATTTAAGGAGGACCACCTCTCTTCCACCAATTTGGAATGCAAGTCTGAAAGTAAGCTAGCAACTTGCCCAAGGACAGTGGTTTTGTCTTTGGATTTCTCAAACCATAATAAAACTCACCACCAACCATTGTTCAAGTGAAAATTTCAATTAAAAAGTGAATGTATTCATGTCGGCCAGTTGAAGCCTACTGGGTTGTATTTGGTAGTCTGATTAATACAGCAGGCCTTCTGCTCTGTACCACGTTACAATAATCAATACATTGTCTTAATATATTGAAAAGCCTATCCCTGATTGATAAATAATTTTCTTCTAGTGCACATGTAGTTAGGTGAACACTTAAGGTTTTAAACACATGTATACCAAGATGTCAAATCTTGAGTTTTATTTCCAAAATATTACAAACTATTTTCGTAATCTAGGTTCCCCAATGGTGACACAGCCATAACAATAGGGGTTTTGCTGACGTTGTTCTAAGGATACTGTTGACAGCATGATTGCACTACTCCAGTCTTTCGGCACATAAAAACATCTTGTCCCTGTAGAATGGCTTGAAGACATTTTGTCTCTGATATATGCATAGCTTTTTTATCCCAATTTGTGACAAACAATGACCTCAGCTTCCTAGCTAATTTCTCAAATTTTGCCAGTTCTGGGTTAATGATGAATATTAATAAAGACATATCCACACTTCAACCAATGAAAATTTGTAGTCTTTTGAGAAGGCTTTTTGGTCTCGTACAGAATGTTCATTGGCTAAAACTGATTACATCACTGTCTACTTGTATCAGAGTATTATGGGTATTTCTACTGAGCGTACAACCGCAGGTAGGTTAAAACGGTCTGGCATGAGAGACTACGCAATAACTAGCTACATTGTGCATGGGGTAATTATGCATTAATGCTCAGGAGAAAACAACATGTTAATGTTAAACATAACACAATTAGCACTGCTATTACATGTGTGCTGTCATTAAAATTATATAATAATGGCACTATAGCACTATATTTGCAAAGTGAGTTGTTCAATTCAAGCCATTAAACTGGTAATAGAGCATCATAATGAACAAAACAACAGGGTGGGTATAAACCTGAGAATCATTTTCATGACAGATAAACCAAAATGACAATCATTAGAACAAAATTATTTTTTTCATTTTCACATTTTTGGTGGCAGGACATCACAACTAATTGTCACTCTACACCAAACTACACGTACACCTCATAAAATGCATTATGGGTGTATCCATTGCCGATAGTGAAAGGGACTGAAGGTAGGTTTAAAGCCCAACTTTTTATTCCAGTTGCAGAAGAAGTTAATGGTTTTAGACACAATGCTAAGTCCTGCATTTTATTCATGAATCATTTTCATACAATTTGATAGTATTTCCATGACTTAAATCCCTTAAATCGCCATTTTTTTTTTACTAGCTGGTGTTAATCAACATCACAACGCCAGTTAATGCTTATAGCTTCATTGCTCTACAAAATGAGCGTAATGTGTATGCATACTCCCCAAAGTTTGGGTGACAGACTAATTGAGTTTAGTAAACAATCATTCCTCAGTTCAAGGCTTTGAGGACATTAGCGGGAATGGATGGATGTTCCAAATAGAACACCTCTGACAACCCCCTTTCCACACGGGCGCTCTTCACGGCATCATGAGTGGCCAGGTAGACGGACAGAGCCAGCAGGAGCGGCGGCTCACCAATACCCTGTGGCAGACACAAAATATTTATTTATTGATTTCTTTCATGTTTTAAGCTGTACCGGTATTTAAGAATATTTCTCTTTTACAATGGTGCCCAGCATTATTGTGAGAGGAAACTAGGCAGAGTCAGGAGGAACCCTAGGCCATCCGCAGGTTGCTGGCAGACCTTCCCACATACAAAGATGTACAAGATCAAGCCAGCATGAGCTGCATTTTGACAACTCCTGGGTCACTGTTCTGCACTAGCACGCTAACCATCAGGTCACGGAGGCCCCCCGACAGATAAAGTAGTGAGGATTACTGTTGCATTTGTATATTTGCTGAAATTATTCCATATATGTACCAGTAACAATCCATCACCGCCCTTGAAAGGCCCATTACTTTCACTGGAACTAACACTTATACACAATTTCCCTGTTTAATATGTTGCATATATATATATATATATATGTTTGAACTGTGTTATACTGATATTGAGGTATATAGGTGAGAAGCATTTAACTGTGGTATATATTTATTTATTTAACTCACTCACTGGTTTCATGCGCACGACAGCAGAAGAATTTAGAGCTGGAAGAAACCAGTGCCAGGCGTAAACCACCAACCTTTGGCAAGTTACTGACGAACTTCCCCCTTATGAGACGCAGAGATATGCACACCATACTTGTGGATGAATGTTAAAGTGTCAGTCATATGATGACAAGGATTCATTAGGTGTGTTTATATATACTCTGTCATCTTGTAGTAGGGCAAGTCCATGGCGTCAAAGAGCTGTAACCACTGAAGTACCATGCCAAAGACACCAAACATGACACCACACCCAGTCACATTATACTGACACCTAGCCAACCAGTCAGCACTGAGTGGCAAATGAGGCAGCAACAAGTAGCATTTTTGAAGTCTTTGCTATGACCCGACTATGATCCCAGGTCTACTGACATTCAGACAAACATTCTAACCACTATACCACCAAAGCGGTCACTCTGGTATATAGGTTTAGGCAATGGAAGTGACCCAATGTAAGCAAGTGACCCAATGTAAGCAAGTGACCCAATGTAATGACGATAGTGACCCAATGAATCACGATAGAGTAATCTTAACCTAATCTTAGCTGTAAAAATAGTCTTAAGTAAGGAACAGATAAAACACAATAATCCAAATGAATACAGTACTGCTCAATCCTAACGATATATCTGGCCCGGATATGGGTCAGAACATCTGCTTAGGAAGGGCGTAATGTCACAGGAAGAATGTCACAGGAAGGAATGTCACAGGAAGGAATGTCACAGGAAGATGTTCACAGGAAGATGTTCACAGGAAGGAATGTTCACAGGAAGATGTTCACATCCTGCCATTAATCATAATAATATGCATGTCAAGTTTTGACTGTTTCCACAATTATTCACTTTGAAGAGCTAAATATAGTGTATGAGTTATAACAGAAATTCCACATGATAATTTAGGCACTCCGAATGGCTAATTTGTAATATTAGTACAGCTTTTGGTGAAAACCTGCGTCATTGGTTGTCAGGGAATGCGGTTACAATTTTACATTTCCACTGACACTAATAAACTTCATTGGGAAACGGGAAAGTGAGACTTAAAAGTGATGCATTGGGTTAGCTCACCTTTTCACTGGCTTGAGTGAGTGGGAGTTATGCAAATAATAGACTAGTCAATAATACTTTTCTCGTCACCACACCTGCCTTACCAGGTAAGCAAACTGAATTTACCTTGGAGGAATAAATGCCTTTATCATTGAGATTATTCTTGAGTAGAGCCACATTGAATTGTGCTGGTATATCAGCTGCTAGGGGTATCTTATATGTCAGGGGGCTGTCTGTGAGAAGCTTTCCCTCGGGAGAGTGCACCACCTCCTCCATCATGTAGTACCCATATCCCTGTAATCATACAATCACAGCATGTAGTACCCATATCCCTGTAATCATACAACCACATCCTCCATCATGTAGTACCTGTATCCCTGTATGGATACAACCACATCCTCCATTAGGTAGTACCCATATGTCTGTAATGATACAACCACATGATGTGGTGTCCCTGTAATCATATAACCAC
The DNA here is from genome assembly GCF_032854445.1 of Liolophura sinensis. Lineage (NCBI taxonomy): Eukaryota > Metazoa > Mollusca > Polyplacophora > Chitonida > Chitonidae > Liolophura > Liolophura sinensis. The sequence continues at coordinate 51,986,020 of NC_088302.1, read as the reverse complement.
ATCATGTAGTACCCACATCCCTGTAATCATACAACCACATCCTCCATCATGTAGTACCTGTATACCTGTATGGATACAACCACATCCTCCATTAGGTAGTACCCATATGTCTGTAATGATACAACCACATGATGTGGTGTCCCTGTAATCATATAACCACATCATGTAGTACCCACATCCCTGTAATCATACAACCACATCCTCCATCATGTAGTACCTGTATACCTGTATGGATACAACCACATCCTCCATTAGGTAGTACCCATATGTCTGTAATGATACAACCACATGATGTGGTGTCCCTGTAATCATATAACCACATCATCCAACATGCAGTACTCATATTGTATTACAAAACCATATCATACAGAACAATGAGACAGGCCTGTAAAAAGTCACACAGCAATCAGTCAGACAAGTACAAGGGCTCAAGGACAATCAGACTGAAATGTACATATTCACAAGAACAGATACATCAGACAGGTTTGTACATAGATGCCAAAACAATCAGACAGACCTGTACAAAGTCATCAGAGCATTCAGACCAACCTGTACAAAGTCATTACAGCAATCAGACAGATCCATACAAAGTCATCAGAGCAATCAGACAGACCTGTACAAAGCCACCCTCAATCTGACCGATGTCCACCGCTGGGTTAATGCTTCTCCCCACATCCATCACAATGTCCGTCCTCACCAACTGTGCAAATAAACAATTAATCTGAATACTGAATTAAGGTTGTACCACTAAATTGTTCAAGTTTGAATTTCATGTTCTGTAAGTGTAAATACACTGTAATACTTTATCATAATAATGTTGGTAGAATTTACCTTAATATAGACTCTGAATCGGACTAGCTCGCATTTTCTAGCATCAATACGTTATACACGAAAGGTGTAATTGGGCTTTGATATAACCAGGGTTTTGTCCTCTAGGGCCGTAAACACACACAACATTTCTATTTTCAAGGGGACTTCATAATGATGACCACATGTGGAATTTGTGCAACCTCCAGTCCACAACAGCAAAAGTTGAATTCAGTGCCATGGTCATTGGCAGGTAAAACCCTCAAATTGCCCTTTAAATGCCCTCGATCTCCAGGAGCGAGTGTTCAACTTACAATTCCAAGGGGAGATAACTTTGATGTGATTACCTGCGTATAAACTGCGTACCTTGTGCTCTCCTGTGAGGCAGTCCACCTCCACCTCTGAACACCCCACCCCACATGTGAGGTACATGCAGTCAGGGCCTTTACATGTGTCAAAGTCAAACCCAAAATCTCCATAACTGAAAATTAAAATATAAAGAAGAAATACACCATAAAATCAATAAAGGACTTAAGTGCCTGATTTACCATTGGAAAAGCAATGTTGAGCGAAATGTGCTCAAACCGACAATCTATACACAGTTGCAGTCCTCATCATGGACGCTGGAGTGGTTCCATTTCGCTAATAAAATAGGGGGCTGGGTTCTTCTGTCAGAACATCTTTTTTCTTCAAAATCTTATATTTTCCGAGGACAAAGGCAAAATGAATTTACATATAATTGCTCATGCAGTGAAGTTTAAAGATGAAATATTTACCATTTAGCATTAAAGACATCATGTGGGCAATAGGCACTTGTCCCATGTATGAGATATAAAGAGGTGGCATCAAACAATAAGCATCTAGGTACTCTATCTGGATAAGCGCAACATGGGCAACTATGTGTTTTTTCTACATCCTCTTACTAGAAGCTGCTCCTAAAGCAGCGGATTGCTGGCAATGGGAGTGAACAGCTTGCGCTCAATGAGAGCAGGGATCTTAGGCAGTGCAGGACTCAGTCAGTGGTACACACCTCACTGTCTCCGCGCCACTGCAGCCACAGCTATGAGCCACATTGGTGTTGGAATACATGCAATAATCCATAACTGGCCATCGAAACAAGTCCAGCATAAGGATCGAGCTACATATAGAGGCCATCTGAAGGACAATGCTGATCTCTGAGCAGTGTTTTACACTCTACCAATGTTTCTTCCCAGTTCTGAGATGCCACTGTGGTTTGTGTCAGCGCGTCTGGCTCCATAGCTACCATCACACAAAAGTGTGACCTGAGTTTAAATTGCATATAGGCCTGCCAAAATTGGCTCCACATGGTCATCAAATTCTCGGCAACGCTACCATCTCAGGAAGCACCTTCCATTAAGCTTCAACTGAATCTACAGGTTTCTCCACGAAATAAATCGTTCACTTCTGACAGTTTTTTTTATTTTGACTTCAATTCCTTAAAATCATCATTCCCCTGTCATCGCAAAACTGTTATGTTTGAATTAAGAGCTGTGGCCCACTGCTCCATACTCACTATAAAGAGCAGTGCAGTGCTTTGCTCCAAGCACTACCTGGCTTCTTTCAACCTGATCACAGTTGTACAAGACCAATAATTGTCGACTAAAATGGTTGTGTGACTTGCCTTACGAATCCAGTGGTTGAGAGACTGACCCTGCTGAAATAAGCCGCTGACACCCACTTCTCCCATCCCGCCTGGGGATCAGCCTCACGGAATGGCCGCAGTCTCTCCACCAGGGTGATGCAGGCGGCATGCACCGCTCTTCCATTCAGCTCAGTGCTAACGCTGGCCACTGTGGCCGTGGCATTGGGCACCATGTTGGTGCAAGTCTCACTGACAAGGACCTTGTCGAAGGAGATGCCCAGTGTGTCAGAGGCAATCTGGTGGTAACATCACAGAAAATGGTAAGGTGACACCAATATAATTTTGTGTTTTATGGACAAGCAGACACTAAAAAATCCAAAAATGGAACAAAAATAAAACTGGAAATTTTTTTAAAAATCTGGATATGTTTTATGATCTTTCCTGTTTTGCGTGACTTTTCCATCATGTCAATATGTCTTCAACACCTCAACTGATCATGACAATACCATGCAATCCATCCAAAAAAAAAAAAAAAATTACACACCAATCACAAGTAAATTTAAATAATTAATTCTTGAAAAAATAAGTCAACTGTCTGACTGATTGATTGATTGATTGATTGGTGTTTAACAACATCCTTAAGTTGAAATATACAAATTCTAAATTCTCAAATTTATCTTGAACAATTGACGTCCTTTGCAAGCCAAATCTGTGTACATGTACTAAACAGGCACCTGTTTTATCTTGGTATGGAGACCTTGTCCCATTTCACACCCACCGTGTGTCACAAGCACTGACCCATCTGTGTAGATATGGACCAAAGCCCCAGCCTTCAACACAAAGTTGACGAAAAATTGTCTCACATGTACATATATCATGCGTATGATGCTGAGTCTGTGGATTCAAAAGCGGAGTGGTCTTCAGCCAGTTTTTACCAAAAGAACCTAAATTTTATCGAAAATAAAATCATGATGGTTTATGCCGTACTCAAGAGAATTTCACACATTGGTCACACTATTTCCAGTGAGGAATGATATGTGCATTTATATGTCTATCATGAACAATCTGTTTGGTTTTTTCCTTCATCTTTAAAGGAGAAAAAAATTTAAAAAATGGCACTATATACTTTACAATGACACGTAAAGCCTGAAAACAGCAAAGCTGGCATAAATTGCTGGGTCCATCACTTCCTCCATGATTAACATCCTGTAATTTATGATGGGGGTGTATTGTCTTTCAGCCAATGAGAGTCGTTAAAACTGCCGGCTCCAACATTCCGGTTTCCCGATCACCGAAGCAACGCGAAGTCCCGGCAGTTGGCAGGTCACAAACATTTTCTACCAGAAATGTACGAACTGCACTTCAGCTGTTTCCAACAGAAATTCTCCTCCTAACACAGAAGACTTCAGGACTAGTTCTTAGACAAAATGGAGACGCCCACAGCAGATTTTGGCACTGAATATATTTTTAATTTATCAACTTGAGATACATATTAGGTTTTTTTTATGGCAAGTACATGCAAGGCAATGCATACTCTTTTCAATGGTATTTGTTTGATATTTCAATTTTCTTCTCCTTTAAATTTGTCTTCAGTCTAATTTATGTCACAACACCTTCTAACATCTAACCTTCTAGTCACCACCACACCACACCATGATATGGACACCAGATATGACACAAAAGGCAGGTCACAGCTACGTCATGATATGGACACCAGACGTGATACTAAAGGGTTGCCTCAAACACACTACAATGCCACCAAGGTCACATTTAAAATGCGATACAGAAGGAGGCTAATCCTACCTGGTTCAAAAACTTGTCATAGATCCCTATACCAAACATCATGGGCTGAATGGCCAATCCTCTCTTCCTCTGCTTATTGGTACTAGGTAAACAACACAAATCAATACAAAATTCAGTGGGAGGTACAAAATCAATTGGCCTTTTTTTAAAAAAGTAATTTTTTATCTGTGTATTGAACTGTACCCTAGGAGTTTTCATTCATATGACATTGTAGATATTGGTACATGTGGTAGGGATTGATAAAACAGCACTCAGCTCATACCTGTTGAATTCCTTCACAAGCTGTGAGCGCTTGTCAAAATCGGCCAAGGATTTACACTCCTCCCAACACTTCGGAAGCTTGAAATTCTCCAGGAAACAGTTTGTTATGGTTGTCTCCCCTTCTTTGTACAGCTGCAACTCACGGACCTGCATTTAATCAATCACATGTAAGAGCCAACATTACATGTTATTTATAAATAATTTATTTAATGGTTGCCTTAAGTTTTAAACTAACTTTGGATTCATTATTTGATTAAAATGACCTTGATCCTTATTTATTCTTTTTTTTTCCTGTTTTATGAGAGTAATAAATATTGCTGATAGCAGCTATGAAAGTATCGAAAATGTTTGGTAACACATAAGTACGATGTTCCCAATCCCAAACAAAAACATCACAAAATGCATGCGATCATAATGCTTTCAAAAGTTACGATTGATTCACTGATTGATTCATTGATTGGCTGAACGATTGGTGTTAATGCTATACTCAATATTTGTTTCACTTATCTGACAGAGGTCAGGTTTATGAGTGGCGGAAATTAGGGTGCCTGAGGGTGGTGGTTACCCAGGGTGGCGGTTGCTACGAGTGGTGGTTATTATGGGTACTCAAGTTTCCTGCACCCATAAACCTGGCCACTGTCAGAAAAGTAAAACATCCAACTGGTGACAACCACTAATCAAATAAAAAATAAGTAAATACATAAATCTAAAAAGTATCATGCCGAAAACATTGGAATTACCATTGCAATTCTATTTTTTTCACTATAATCTTTCTGGAGATAAACAATGCCACAATACTAATCAAGAAATGTCTCATTACCATTTACATATTATTCCTTTGTCTTATTTTTTTTAGTACTGAAAATCATCCAACAAAAAAAAAAAAAAAAGTATTGACCAAATCACACCTACAGTGATTTCATGCACAAACCTTGTGTGGTTGAAGTGACAAGTGAGTGGCCACAGCTGTCAGGATGTTCTCCACTATCCATAACATCTGTGGGCAACCGAAGCCTCTCAGTGAGGCGTGTGATGAATGGTTAGTCCGACACACTCGTCCCTCCACCAGCACGTTGGGGATGTTATAGCAGCTCTCTCCACGTATTACAGCTAATTTTATAACCTAACACAAACAGGGATTAATTACATCAATTCTAACGTTATCACTCATGTAGTTCAGTTGAACATGTATCTCTAACTAGATATGTATCCTATACTGAACAGTTGTGGATGTACACCTAACTGGATATGTATCCTATACTGTACAGTTGTATATGCATCTAAAATTAAATATGTATCCTCTACACTATAGCTGTATATGAACCTCCAACTGGATAGGTATCCCCTACTGTGCAGTTGTACATGTACCCCCAACTGTATACGTATCCCCTACTGTACAGTTGTACATGTACCTCCAACCACATAGGTATCCCCTACTATACAGTTGTATATGTACCCCCAACTGTATACGTATCCCCTACTGTACAGTTGTACATGTACCTCCAACCGGATAGGTATCCCCTACTATACAGTTGTATATGTACCCCCAACTGTATATGTATCCCCTACTGTACAGTTGTATATGTACCTCCAACTGGATATGTATCCCTACTGTACAGCTGTATATGTACGTCCAACTGGATAGGTATGGTAATTTTAGTATGAGAATAACAGCTGCATACTCCAGATATAGTGGGATATCTAGCAGATCAGCAAATGGAAATTCTGTGTCCAATCAGTCAGAATCATAGACTGGTTTTAGTGCAATCCCAGGCAGTGCCAGAAACGGGGTGCACTGTTTGGGATCGAGAAAGATCAGAAAACTGGAGTGGGTCAGAGCTCAGGCAGAGGCTCAAGCAAGTTGGTGTCAGCATGCCATCTTCTAGGTTCTCAAAATCCCAGCTTGTGCTCACATACAAGCAAAACACTGGCAGAAGTACTTCTATCTTTGTTCAAAGAACTCAACTACAAGTACATAGGCAGCATTGTTAGTCAAGTAACAGCCCAACAGATATGGCAGACAATGACAGTCATGTGGAAGCAGCAGATGCCACACAAGAAACCAGTGAGCAGGCAAAATCTGATCCCACACAACACACATAAAGAACTACAGAACTTACAATGAGCGGAGCCCACACAAAGCGCACAAGGAACTACACAACTTACAGGGAGTGGAACCCTCACAACACACATAAGGAACTACAGAACCTACAGGTAGTGGAGCCCACACAACACACATAAGGAACTACAGGACTTACAGGGAGTGGAGCCCACACAACACACATAAGGAACTACAGGACTTACAGGGAGTGGAGCCCATACAAGGTGCATAACGAACTACAGAACTTACAGGGAGTGGAGCCCACACAAGGTGCATAAGGAACTACCGGGCTTACAGGGAGTGGAGCCCACACAAGGAACTACAGAACTTACAGGGAGTGGAGCCCACACAAGGTGCATAACGAACTACAGAACTTACAGGGAGAGGAGCCCACACAACACACATAAGGAACTACAGAACCTACAGGTAGTGGAGCCCACACAACACACATAAGGAACTACAGGACTTACAGGGAGTGGAGCCAACACAACACACATAAGGAACTACAGGACTTACAGGGAGTGGAGCCCACACAAGGAACTACAGAACTTACAGGGAGTGGAGCCCACACAAGGTGCATAACGAACTACAGAACTTACAGGGAGAGGAGCCCACACAACACACATAAGGAACTACAGAACCTACAGGTAGTGGAGCCCACACAACACACATAAGGAACTACAGGACTTACAGGGAGTGGAGCCCACACAACACACATAAGGAACTACAGGACTTACAGGGAGTGGAGCCCATACAAGGTGCATAACGAACTACAGAACTTACAGGGAGTGGAGCCCACACAAGGTGCATAAGGAACTATCGGGCTTACAGGGAGTGGAGCCCACACAAGGAACTACAGAACTTACAGGGAGTGGAGCCCACACAAGGTGCATAACGAACTACAGGACTTACAGGGAGTGGAGCCCACACAAGGAACTATAGGACTTACAGGGAGTGGAGCCCACACAAGGCGCATAAGGAACTACAGAGCTTGCAGGGAGTGGAGCCCACACAAGGAACTACAGAACTTACAGGGAGTGGAGCCCACACAAGGTGCATAAGGAACTACAGAACTTACAGGGAGTGGAGCCCACACAAGGTGCATAAGGAACTACAGGGCTTACAGAGAGTGGAGCAGACACAACACACATAAGGAACTACAGGACTTACAGGGAGTGGAGCCCACACAAGGCGCATAAGAAAGTACAAGACTTACAGGGAGTGGAGCCCACACAAGGAACTATAGGGCTTACAGGGAGTGGAGCCCACACAAGGCGCATAAGAAAGTACAAGACTTACAGGGAGAAGAGCATAAACAACACACATAAGGAACTACAGGACTTACAGGGAATGGAGCCCACACAAGGCGCATAAGGAACTACAGAACTTACAGGGAGTGGAGCCCACACAAGGCGCATAAGGAACTACAGGACTTACAGGTAGTGGAGCAGACACAACACACATAAGGAACTACAGGACTTACAGGGAGTGGAGCCCACACAAGGCGCATAAGGAACTACAGGACTTGCAGGGAGTGGAGCCCACACAACACACATAAGGAACTACAGGACTTACAGGGAGTGGAGCCCACACAAGGCGCATAAGGAACTACAGAACTTACAGGTAGTGGAGCCCACACAAGGCGCATAAGGAACTACAGGACTTGCAGGGAGTGGAGCCCACACAACACACATAAGGAACTACAGAACTTACAGGGAGTGGAGCCCACACAACACACATAAGAAACTACAGAACTTACAGGTAGTGGAGCCCACACAACACACATAAGAAACTACAGAACTTACAGGTAGTGGAGCCCACACAAGGCACACAAGGAACTACAGGACTTATAGGCATCAGTCAACACCTTGTTGTTTTCATGAAGGAGTTCCGTGTATTAAGGAAGCATGTGCCCTAATTCGGGTGGCAGATGTACCATACAGAGGTTTCCACCAGAGTTCAACCTTCAAACTGCTTATATTGTAGCAGGTATCGGTACTTCTGGTAGTGAAGAGTTCCAAGGTAACTCTGCCTCAGGTCTACTGCCTCATAATAGGGTGTGTGGTAGTGACACAAGTGCCCAGGATTTTCTTTGAGCAGTAGTAAAAGGAGTGGCTTCTCCGAGCCTTCCTTCAGTGGAAACCGTGTCACCAACACTAAGGAGATCCCTCATCCAAGGTAAAGGCATCACTTTTGGTGTCTGATCTTGAGGAGTTCAGGTTTATGATTGGTAGCCCCGGAGAAATGTTTCAGGTAAAAACGACCCTCAGCAGCAAAGAAATCTGACACTAGGAGAGTTTGTTACGTTTTTTTCTATGTATAATAAATGTCACGTATGAGATGTACCCAGCTCGCAGAAAAGAGCTTGATGATTGCATGAGAGTCCACAGATATCAATGACACAGCTGCCAGATTTGGGGGCACCACATTTTATGGAACACGTGTGTTTCTTATCTCACAAATGGTCTAAGAAATGGCTTCCACACCGTCGTACCAATTTTATCTACCCAAACACATGAATGCAAGAATCTAAGGTTAGCCTTCGCTGCTCCAGATGTAGTGTCTAAAGATGCACCATTCAAAACATACAGGATAACTCCATCGGGATTTGCTACAGGGAAGTATTCTGGTAAAAACAAATCTTATCCTAAATCTTTTTCACCTTACAACATCAAGGCCTATCCCAGTGTCAACAGCCTTATAGAAATATCTGACATCTTATCAGAAGCATTAGAACGGATTGCCCCGAACAAATACAACATCCAGTGTCTTTTCAATGTTTTGGACGACATTCTTACAACAAATCCAACTCATGAGGAGACTTGGGCATCATTCTAGACACTCAGAATATGGAATTCAGGTTACCAGTTGATAAGTTAGAAAGGATTGCACAGTTTATCTGTAAAATACTCCCCGTGGTCAAGATTTACTAAGCGTGAACTGTTAAGTCGCCTTGGTCACATCAGTTTTGCAGCCTGAGTAGTGGTACTAGAACTAGTCCTGAACTCTTCTGTGTTAGGAAGAAAATTTCCGTCGAAAACTGCCGAAGTGCAGTTCTTACATTTCCAGTAGAACTCTTCTTCCCAGTACAGGTCGTTTTCCACATGACGATCGGGAAATCGGAATGTTGGACGTGGGTTCTAAGTTTACACGAACAAGCCGGCAGTTTTAACGATTCTCATTGGCTGAGAGGCAACACACCCCCAGCATAAATTACAGGGTGTTAAAGATGAAGGATGTGATGGACTCAGTGATTTATGCCAGCTTTGCCGTTTTCAGGCTTTATGTGTATGGCGAGGAAAAATCGCAAAATTATGCAGAGGCACCACCAGATAGAGAAAAATGTGCTCTTTTCATTTTTTTAAACTTTCTTCTCCTTTACGAATAAGCTCACTCAACAGACTGTTAAAAAGGGTAGAGCAAAAACTTCCCGTATTACGCAGTTTCTGTCATGCAACACACAACTTCATGATTTCATTCATTCCTAACATGAAGACTTTTTCACTGCCTGAGTTACATGTCCTAGCCACCAGCAAAAATTACATTAAGGGGCCATGTCCTCTCCACAAGCATTTAGTTATGAATTATCACAGGCAGACGAGCAGCATTAGAGAGGGGCTCACAGTGACAATACACTCTAAGTTTACATAATTAATAAACTTATAAATAATATTTCCACGTATGGTTATATATATAATTAATATCAATGTTGTGTCGTACAGTTATTAAACATCTGAGCTGTCACAGGCTTCTGTTGGCTGTGTTGCACTTGCAGGGTGCATAGCTATGTAATCATAGTCACTAAACAGTTGATTTAGGTCAGCCAAGGTCAGGATTGTAGTGTTAGTCAAATGAAGGTACAAAGAAGATGGGAAAATTGTGGACAGAGAATGATGTGATTTTGAAGATTTTGTTTTTGGAAGAGAAGATCTGGATTTGGAGAACGATGCGGATGGTACAGCACAAGAAATTTCGTCCCTCTGTCTTTACCCATGTCAAACTTCTCCTGTTGACTGCCATGTTGTAATCAAAAGCCAGGGATGAAACTGATCTATACCTGGACACATGAGCTTTTGAGCTGTGATTTCACTTGGAGTGACAGACTTATTCAAAGGATAAACGTTTATGAGTCTCAAGCCTGGGCAAAAGTGTTCTTTACTTGATATTTCTGGAGGAAACTCTTCAAATTGCCCAGCTACCCTGTTCATCACGGTAGGAGCAAAATATTATTGCAGCATGCTCATTAAATTTTTTTTCATATTTTCCAGAGTAACTCCGGGGATATATCTGCGCATGAGGCCTTCACTCTGGGGGCATGTGTGAACTAATGTACCCTCGTTATATTTGGCCTCATATGCTTCGCATATCAACCAATCAAATTAATACGATTTTTCTCTGAATAGTGATAAAGTTGTATATGTAACTTCAACTGAATATGAATCCCCTACTACACAGTTGCAAATACACCTCCAACTGGATATGTATCCCTACAATACAGTCATATACATATCTCCAACTGGATATGTATCCCTACAATACAGTCATATACATATCTCCAACTGGATATGTATCCCTACAATACAGCCATATACGTATCTCCAACTGGATAAGTTTCCCTACAATACAGTCATATACGTATCTCCAACTGGATATGTTTCCCTACAATACAGTCATATACGTATCTCCAACTGGATATGTATCCCTACAATACAGTCATATATGTATCTCCAACTGGATATGTTTCCCTACAATACAGTCATATACGTATCTCCAACTGGATATGTTTCCCTACAATACAGTCATATACGTATCTCCAACTGGATATGTTTCCCTACAATACAGTCATATACGTATCTCCAACTGGATATGTATCCCTACAATACAGTCATATACGTATCTCCAACTGGATATGTATCCCTACAATACAGTCATATACGTATCTCCAACTGGATATGTATCCCTACAATACAGTCATATACGTATCTCCAACTGGATAAGTTTCCCTACAATACAGTCATATACGTATCTCCAACTGGATATGTATCCCTACAATACAGTCATATACGTATCTCCAACTGGATATGTATCCCTACAATACAGCCATATACGTATCTCCAACTGGATATGTTTCCCTACAATACAGTCATATACGTATCTCCAACTGGATATGTATCCCTACAATACAGTCATATACGTATCTCCAACTGGATATGTTTCCCTACAATACAGTCATATACGTATCTCCAACTGGATATGTTTCCCTACAATACAGTCATATACGTATCTCCAACTGGATATGTTTCCCTACAATACAGTCATATACGTATCTCCAACTGGATATGTTTCCCTACAATACAGTCATATACGTATCTCCAACTGGATATGTTTCCCTACAATACAGTCATATACGTATCTCCAACTGGATATGTTTCCCTACAATACAGTCATATACATATCTCCAACTGGATATGTTTCCCTACAATACAGTCATATACGTATCTCCAACTGGATATGTTTCCCTACAATACAGTCATATACGTATCTCCAACTGGATATGTTTCCCTACAATACAGTCATATACGTATCTCCAACTGGATATGTTTCCCTACAATACAGTCATATACGTATCTCCAACTGGATATGTTTCCCTACAATACAGTCATATACGTATCTCCAACTGGATATGTTTCCCTACAATACAGTCATATACGTATCTCCAACTGGATATGTTTCCCTACAATACAGTCATATCAGTATCTCCAACTGGATATGTATCCCTACAATACAGTCATATACGTATCTCCAACTGGATATGTATCCCTTACTAAATATGAACCCCACAGAACTGAATTGGACAAATTTATACATGTACGTACAGAATTTGAAGTCTCTTTGGTTATACCTCCATTTGTGTACAGCATGGTTTGTAATGCTATGATCTTGCCTTCCTTTGTAAAGCCAACCTAAAGTAGTGCAGAGAAAAAACCCAAATAAATATTGGTAGATGAATTGAACGAAGGAGACCTGCTTACTACTTAAAAAAAGTTAGTTCCATGTCAATACCTGTAACAGAAGATGGCAATGGAGATTTGAAATCAGAAAATTTAGTTATTTTGCACATTTTACAAACTAAGGGATTTAAATATTTTACCTAAACCACATGAAAAAAAAACTTCACTGAATTTCAACATTGTTATACATCAATTTAGGTTTAAAATATATACATGTATGTTGTAAGGCCTTCATAATTTAATAAATTTGAGGTCATTTAACTACATAGACTGAACATCACAATCAAAACACACAATTATGCTCAGGTTTAATGCACCATATTAAGTTTTTGTCTCTAGTTGGTTTAATTACTTAATTATTGAATTCATCCAACCTATAAATCAACATGTACATGTAGTAAGAGGTTAAGGCAAAGTCACAGTTTAGTCTACTTTCTTGTTCAGTCTACATCTGATCCCAAGAAAATAAAATATCTGAACATAAATCAAGAGCACTTGATCCCTTACCTTATATCTAGCTAGAGATGGGTGCCTGCCTCCATTAATCAGTGTGTCATCTTTGCGGTTGAAGATACAGCGCACTGGTCGTCGGAACTTGCGAGCTGCGAGCGCGGTAATCATGGAGGGTAGTAAGGATCGAGATTCCTTACCCCCAAAGCCACCCCCGATTCTCTTCACCTTCACCACAACATTGTGAGCGGGCACACCCAGGACCTCAGCCACAGCTATCTGGAAACACAACAATCATGTACTAAATACAAATGCAGTTTTTTTAATTACTCTATTTCACCTGAAGTTTAGTACTTTGCAAATGTTAGATTTTATATGATTTTTATGGATTCATCCACCTTACAGGGACACTTAGGAGTTGTGAAGTTTGATTAATTTTTACCAGAAAAACTTATGTCATCAAAAGTACCATTTTAGGGCCTTTGTGTGCTTCAAGGGGCTGTTTCTCAAAGGGGTCGTAACGTTACGACTAATCACCATGATGACGTATACTGGTTGCATATGCCACTTTGGTGCATGTACTTGCGACAGATCGTCGGAATGACCGCTTTGAGACACAGCCCCCCTGGACGCTCATGTTTACATACCAAACTTTATGTGAAATACAGTATCTCAAATATATTTAAAGCAGTTGAAGAATATTTGAGTACTACAATGAATAGTCAAATTTATGTGTGCAGAGCCACCCTGCACGGTTCAATGGAAATCACTTATTGCACCTTACACATCTGTATTTTTACAAAATACACGCTTCGAACTTTATTACATTAAATTAAAAATTGAAATACATATAATGACGTTTAATATTTAATAATAATGTGATGGTGAAATCAATTCCCAAGGTGGGGGCGGTGGAGGAGGTGGTGAGGGTGGAGAGGGTGGGGGTGGTGATGAAGGTGAAGGAGGTGGGGGCGGTGGAGGTGATGGTGAGGGTGGAGGAGGTGGGGGAGGCGGAGGTGTTGGTGAGGGTGGAGGAGGAGGGGGCGGTGTAAACCAGACCCAGCCAAATTATCAAATGACCCACCTGGAAACTGTTTCAAAATGAGGTTGAATATAGGTAAATCAAACTAATTGGTCCCAGGATAACAGCAACTCACCTGCAGAGTATGGCAAAGCTGTGTGCCTGTGTACACTTCTATTTGGTCCCTCTCCCTGGGAACACTTAGTGCTCCCAGCGTCTCCAGGTAGATGTGTTTCTGGCCCTTTGTAGACAGTTCCCCTTCTAGAACCTCATCGCTCTGAGCAAAGCCGGCCTCCAAATTCCCACGTGTTACCCGCCAAGGCAACCCCAAGAAAGATTTGGCCTCGATGGCCTCCTGGTTCAACAAGAGAATATTTCTGTACTACACTTCTTACAGGACTAAACAACTAATCATATTTCTGTACTACACTTGTTACAGGACCAACCAACTAATCATATTTCTGTACTACACTTCTTACAGCAAGATAATTAGTTGATGAAAAATTCTAAGAAATTACAGACAATTTCAATACTTTGTGTGTTCATTTATTGATTCACAGTTTCTTGCTGAAAGTTTACTCCCTTCAATGCTCATGTCTGCGATGCAAACCTTCATTAAGATGACATGTCTGCGGTGCAAACCTTCATGTAAGATGACATGTCTGCGGTGCAAACCTTCATGTAAGATGATTTCGCTAATTGGTTGCAGCAGCTCCTTTGATCTGGTACTCTCATTGGTCGAGGTGTGCTAGATGTATTTTAACTGAACTTGAATTTCAACTCACCAAAGATGTCAGAGTCAATCCCAAAAGGATGGAGGGATATGACCTCTAGTACAGCAAATGTGAGTGTATGTGTGAGATAGGCGATTCTGGGCGAAGATGAAATTATCAGTATCCGACCATACCCATGTACTTTAATTTTGGGTGCACTGATAAGTAAGACAGCTGTATCCCACCTGTATGGTCAATATAACTGGAGTGAGGTCCTCGTACGTGACCTTGACACACTGAGCTGCCGAGACAGCTGTATCCCGGTCGGTAGCCACTATCCCACAGATAATCTGACCACAATGATGCACCTGGTAGAGAACATAACTAAGAGATAGCTTGGAAATTGTGAGATCATCTGTTATGCTTTGCCACAATATTTAGATAGTGAATTTAATTTCTTCCAACCATTTTCAACACCTGGTCTGAGATTTTCAACCACCATCAAAGTCAGAATAAATGTACATGTATGTAAGACTGCATTTATGCTCTATCATTTATTCATAATATACAACACACAAAAAAACATTTGTGAACCAATACTGTTTGAAACTACATGTACCTATACACCAATGGCAAACATTATTGATTGATTTTTATTGTTGCTTAAGCACATTTTTACATGCCAAAATACAGTATAAACTGCCTTGTAAAACCATTTCTTGATATCCTACAGAGTATATTAACATGTGCAAAGAGAAACATTATAACCAGAACAGCCTGCAAAGAGCTTGTGGGACCCCTTGTGCCCTATAGCAAAAAGTTTGTAAAGCTCTGCTTTACATGCAATTCTAATACTTTGTTAAAACACCTCTTACTGTGTCAGTGGCCAGGAGCTCTTCATCGGCATATTCAGCAAACACAAAATTTACACCTGGGACGTCCTTGTGGTCAATGTAGCCATGTACACCTGGCATAGACAATGCCTCGGACAAGTCAACGCCCGTTATCTTAGCATGATGTTGAGTGCTCAAAACAGGATACATGTACAGTTCACCTGGAAACACAACACATTTCGTATACAACTCAACTGGAAATACAACACATATGGTGTACATCTCACCTGGAAACACAACACATACGGTATACAGCTCACCTGGAAACACAACACATGGTGTACAGCTCACATGGAAACACAACACATATAGTGTACAGCTCACCTCAAAACACAACACATATTGTATACAGCTCACCTGGAAACACAACACACTGTGTACAGCTCACCTGGAAACACAACACATATGATCTGCAGCTCACCTAGAAACACAACACACACCGTATACAGCTCACCTAGAAACAAAACACATGGGGTACAGCTCACCTAGAAACACAACGCATATGGTATACAGTTCACTTGGAAACACAACACATAGGGTGTACAGCTCACATGGAAACACAACAATATGGTGTACAGCTCACATGGAAAGACAACACATACAGGGTAGAGATCACATGGAAACAACACATATGGTATACAGCTCACCTGGAAACACAACACATATGGTATACAGCTCACCTGGAAACACAACATATACGGTATACAGCTCACCTGGAAACACAACACATATGGTGTACAGCTCACATGGAAACACAACACATACGGTGTAAAAGTTAATAACTCAAGAAACTCAATGTCTATGTACACCTGGTAGAAGAACTTACCCACAGTCATTGGTATGTCATCAATAAACACAGCTTCTCCTGTAGCCTGTTCTTCACCTGTGGAATGGGTTAGTGGCTGACCAACCGCCTTCAGTTTAGAAAAGGTGCCCTCTTGGTCTATCTGCAGAAAAGGAATTTTTCACTTTCATGAGGGTCATCACTTTTACGGTTGGAGGAAACCATGGAGTGCCATGAGAGCAGGGTAACACACAAATTCTCTGTCCAACGGCTGTGTGTTCGTGTGATCAAAGGTGAGCACCTTTAAACACTAGATTGTGGCCTATCTCATATGTTGCTTTTAATGAAGCATACAAATAAAGTGGGAACTTCTTCTGTCGGCAACCTGCAGATGGTCGTGGGTTTCCCACGGGTTCTGCCTGGTTTCCTCCCACCATAATGCTGGCCGTCGTCGTATAAGTGAAATATTCTTGAGTATGGCGTAAAACACCAATCAAATAAATATACATTCTCAATCTGACTATCTTGTAAAGTCTGTTATAGTCAAACCCAGAGACTAGGATCATTAGTCTGAAATGAACACCAGTCCCAGATTATGTTCGCAAATAATAAATTGTATAAAATAATCAATGAATTCAATAATCAAAATTAATTTATTTCATTGAGATTATATCCTGTATTCATTTTGTACACATGTATATGACACAAACAGGATGTAGCCCTCTTAGCTCAGCATGTACAAAACTACCATATCAATGGGTGCAGAAGGCATATTTACGTGAACAGTGTATAATTCACACTACAAAGACCTCGTGAAACAGATCCTTTCCCTCTTGAAACCTGAATGCTAGAATTCTGGTTAGAGCTCCCTTTAACACAAACATGATTTCCACTTTAAATCAACTTTAAATGCCAAACACATACCTCAAATATCTGACATGATTTATAGATATCGGGTTGTTCGTTTGTAGTGACTCTGTCTCCCTGAAAAACAAGAACAAAAAATCAATGGCGACAAATCAGTTTAAACATTATCCAAAAAAGCTCTCCTTCCTCTTTTATGTTCTGGTATTTGCCTTGTGGATAGGATAAACAGCTGGGCAATGAGAGACTTGAGGTCAGCATTATTGGTGGGAATAATTGATGAGCTGATATGGCGTCAGGTTTTGGGGTGGGGCTAGATGGGCAGGTGCAAGGTGAGGTTTTCGGGTGGGGCTATATGGGCAGATGCGAGGATGCGAGGTTAGGTTTTCAGGTGGGACTGGATGGGCAAGTAGGAGATCAGGGATTCAAGTGGGGCTAGATAGGCAGATGCAAGGTCAGGTTTTCCGGTGTGGCTAGAAGGGCAGATGTGAGGTTAGGTTTTCAGATGGGGCTAACTAGATAGATGTGAGGTCAGGTTTTTGGATGTGCCTAGATGGGCAGATGTGAGGTCACGTTTTCAGATGGGGCTAGCTGGATAGATGTGAGATCCGGTTTTCAGATGGGGCTAGCTGGATAGATGTGAGATCATGTTTTCGGGTGTGTCTAGCTGGACAGATGTGAGGTAGGGTTTTCGGGTGTGGCTAGCTGGGCAGATGTGAGATCAGGTTTTCAGGTCTAGCTAGCTGGATAGATGTGAGGTCAGGTTTTCAGATGGGGGGGGGGAGGGGCTAGTTGGACAGATGTGAGATCAGGTTTTCAGGTCTAGCTAGCTGGATAGATGTGAGGTCAGGTTTTCAGATGGGGGGGGGGCTAGTTGGACAGATGTGAGGTCAGGTTTTCAGGTCTAGCTAGCTGGGCAGATGTGAGGTCAGGTTTTCGGGTGTGGCTAGCTGGGCAACTGTGAGGTCGGTTTTCAGGTGGGGCTAGCTGGGCAGATATAAGGTCAGGTTTTCAGATGGGGTTAGCTGGGTAGAACTGAGGTCAGGTTTTCGCGTGCGGCTAGCTGGCACAACTGTGAGGTCGGTTTTCAGGTGGGGATAGCTGGACATATGTGAGGTCAGGTTTTCAGATGGGGTTAGCTGGGCAGAACTGAGGTCAGGTTTTCGCTTGCGGCTAGCTGGGCAACTGTGAGGTCAGTTTTCAGGTGGGGCTAGCTGGGCAGATATAAGGTCAGGTTTTCAGATGGGGCTAGCTGGGCAGAACTGAGGTCAGGTTTTTGTGTGCGGCTAGCTGGGCAACTGTGAGGTCGGTTTTCAGGTGAGGATAGCTGGACAGATGTGAGGTCAGGTTTTCAGATGGGGCTAGCTGGATAGATGTGAGGTCAGGTTTTTTTGATGCAGCTAGCTGGGCAACTGTGAGGTCTGGTTTTTCAGGTGGGGATAGCTTGACAGATGTGAAATCAGGTTTTCAGTTGGGCTAGCTGGGCAGATGTGAGGTCAGGTTTTCAGATGGGGCTAGCTTGGCAGATGTGAGGTCAGGTTTTCTGATGGGGCTAGCTGAGCAGATTTGAGGTCAGGTTTTCAGTTGGGCTAGCTGGGCAGAAGCGAGGTCTGGTTTTCGGGTGGGGCTACCTGGGCAGATGTGAGGTCTGGTTTTTGGGTAATCAGGTACACTTTAGTCACATTCACAGTTGGGCCAGCCTGGCAGAAACCAGGTCAGCATTCGGGGTGGGAACATTAAATTTGTACATGAAAACATGTCCCCTATATACTGGAGAAAGTACTAGTAACAGCACTTTCCTTAAAAAGGAATTGTGCAGAGTCAATTCTTCTTTTAGGAATGTGCTTTCTCCATCTCAAAACCATACTCACTAACAATATTCATGTGCCTTGGTGACTTTCTACTCAAAAGGGTGGAATAAACATCTGACACATATTGTCCTATTTTATGCAGTGAATTTGGACTATATATATCTACAAAGCGGAAAGTTTTATTCCGTCCTTTAGGTAACACATTCATGAATCTATAAGTGATCGTTTATACATGCGGTCCCATTTAAATTGTGTAGGATACTTGTGTGCATGTTTCTTGGATCTTTGAACACATTGGCTAATTGAACAGGACAGTATCATTGTATAATATCATATGGCATATGCATGGCAAAGGCAGTGGTTTCCATTGGTGTCTTATGCAAGGCTGGGGTGGCGCAGTGAGAGATAGTTCTATAAAATTCAGGCCACATAGCACTGCGCATTATTTCACCGTGTAGTGTTGATTTTGGTGTCTCTGTACACTAAGTTTTCTGTAGTACTGCATTTTTCAAAATAAGAATGTATACTATCTGAAGTTTCCTTACAAAGAAACTACAGTTTGACAATAAGGTGACGAGGTTTAATTAGAGATAATGTCTAAGCGGTTGTGAAGATAACTTATGTACCAGTTCTTTATTCTGTTACATGACAAGATGTCTGTTTTGTTTTTTAGATATAAGATATCCCACTGACCTGTTGGTTTCCAGCAATCAGCTCCAGGAGGCACTTGGAGAGAAATCCCTGAGCCCATAGTGACTGGGTCTTAGACAGGCCTTTCCCCTCAAATGGGAGCAATTCTGACTGGAGGGCCAGCATAGCTTCACCAATCATCTCCTCAGACACTTTCCTGAGAACAAAACGAAGAATTCATAATCCTGTACAAAGAAATACACTTCTATGGGCACACAAGCATAGTTTATGAACCGTACCATTAAAAGTCTAGGGCCCACTGGTTTCGAAGGAAAATGAAGACATCATTAAAATGTAAAAAAAAGTTTTCATACAACAATATTGGCTTGAAACTAACAAACAAGCATCCATACAGACAGAACTACAATTAAACCTTGCTAAATTGGTTACAGCTAATCCAATAAAATCAATGAGAAATTGGCCCACTTTTTACATACATTCAAGACAAAGTTTACTTGTGTGATATTAACTGTTGAAATGCCAATCGCCACAGTCAATCAGAGAAGCCAGTTGACAATAGAAAGAAACAATCATGATTCCCACATCCATGTTCCACTTCTTATACCAGGGCAAAAACATGACAAAGACAATAAAATAGCCTACAACTTGAAGAACAGAATAGTATCAGAATAGGGCGTGAAATCCAGTATTGTGGGTAGTACAGTCATTCCTGCACACTGTCCCAAAGTTTTAAACCTCTCCTGGCTATTTGCCAATTCCTTTATTTGACCAGATAAAAGGCAATATGTGGCTCAATCATACCTGCCAGCCAAAAATTTCGTTGTTTCAACAGGGACAATCAATGAGGGGATATTTCCTCCATATGTGATTTGAGCATCATCAATTTTGAGCTTTTCTGATGGTGAAATACCTAGGAAGAAGGCAGCGCTCAGAGAGGCTAAGTCCTGGTGTTTTCTTTTGGCCACTTTAAAGGTTTGCACAAACTTTTAACGAAAATAGAAAAGAAAAAGCAATCAACATTTTAATACATAAGGCACACAGGTTACTATTGCAGACAAAACCATTACAAATGTAGATACCAGGGACTGATTCAAGAAAGAAAAGAAAATTTAAATTCCACTGTATATCAAAAATGTGACATTTAATGAATGTCACAAATTTAAAGCCTGGATTTAAAGTTTATTTAAGGATGAATGCAGTTAAAAGTGTAAATAATTTTATTTTATTTCAAGTCATCTTAACTGAATGAGGTAAAATGATGACCACTGACCGTGTAACGGCACATTACTCAGATTGCCAAGGAGACTTTTTAGCCAAGCCTGTACATGAGTTTAGAATCCTACAAATGTATTTTCCTCACCTTCTGCGCACACGGAACACCCACTGAGATCAAAATTTCGCATGGCTTAAGTGGATTTGAATCACGCAAAAATGCTTCCTTCAGTTGTATCTTCCTTTCTGCATCTGCTAACAAACAGATAAACATAATATTACATGTGCATACTAACTCTTGACGTCCCGTGTTATTATATTTGAACACTGAGGCTATTACTATTGAAAGATTCACCTACTCTTATCATTTCTGTGTGGAAATCTGAAGGACTTCTGTACAATACACCAGCAATTCAAATGTTAACTCATAAATCTCTGTCCAGTCATCTGTCAGAAAAAAAGGTGGCCAATATTTTGGCAAACAGAATTCATCTGGCATGTGAACATAAACTTAAAAGCTTTGACAAATCTCCTTATAAACTTTATGCAGTTAAACAAAAAGAAAACTCTCTGATGACTTCTACTGGAAATGATAGTTCATTGCCTATAGTTGTTAGGACAGTCATTATGTCACTTATTTATTATGTATATATGGTCTGCTTAATATTTTACATCATACACTTTTTCAACCATATGATGACACGGCATTTGGTGAGTGTACATATAGTGTGTCTTTTAGTGGCAAAGTGAGTCCATGCCGCCAAAGTGCTGCCGCCACTAAAGTATCATAACACCCCACCCAGTCACATTATACTGACACCGGGCTAACCAGTCCTCTTTCCTTGCTCTAACTTCTCAATGCTGAGAACCAAATGAGGAAGCAGCAAGTGCCATTTGTTAAAGTGTTTGGTATAAATTTATTTATTTATTTATTTATTTTCTCTTTTCTTTTGTTTAAAGAATGTATAAGGCTCCAAAGATAAACAAGGCATTGATGCAAATCCTCATGCCAGCTGTTTGTCGCTAAATATAGGATAACCATTCCTGAAGAGGGAGGATTTGAAATCTAGAGTTCACTTTTTTCAGGACTAAGATGGCAGTTTATCAATGACAAAGAAACATCGTGAAGGAGTCAAGCACTAAAGGTCAAAAGATCCTTCCTTTGACCTTTAGTGCTTGACTCCTTCAAGATGTTTCTTGAGAAACTGCTCGCCCAAAGAGAAGTAGGGTTCTTTGGGGTTTCTTTATCCACAGCTTACTTCCTCAAAGAGGATTCCCCAGATCTCGATTCCTCTGGCAGAAGGATTGCATAGGGTTTGTTTGTTCCACCAGGAGGATTGTTTTGGGTTGGTTTCCTCTCAGGGGATTGACTGTCTAGGGTTTGCTTCCTCTCAGAGGATGACTGTCTAGGGTTTGCTTCCTCTCAGAGGAGGACTGTCTAGGGTTTACTTCCTCTCAGAGGATTGACTGTCTAGGGTTTGCTTCCTCTCAGAGGATGACTGTCTAGGGTATGCATCCTCTCAGAGGAGGACTGTCTAGGGTTTGCTTCCTCTCAGAGGATGACAGTCTAGGGTTTACTTCCTCTCAGAGGATTGACTGTCTAGGGTTTGCTTCCAATCAGAAGATGACTGTCTAGGGTTTGCTTCCTCTCAGGGATGACTGTCTACGGTTTACTTCCTCCCAGAGGAGGACAGTCTAGGGTTTGCTTCCTCTCAGCGGGTGGCTGTCTAGGGTTTGCTTCCCCTCAGAGGATGACTGTCTAGGGTTTGCTTCCTCTCAGAGGATTGACTGTCTAGGGTTTACTTCCTCTCAGAGGATGACTGTCTAGGGTTTGCTTCCTCTCAGAGGATGACTGTCTAGGGTTTGCTTCCTCTCAGAGGATGACTGTCTAGGGTTTGCTTCCTCTCAGAGGAGGACTGTCTAGGGTTTGCTTCCTCTCAGAGGAGGACAGTCTAGGGTTTGCTTCCTCTCAGAGGATTGACTGTCTAGGGTTTACTTCCTCTCAGAGGATGACTGTCTAGGGTTTGCTTCCTCTCAGAGGATGACTGTCTAGGGTTTGCTTCCTCTCAGAGGAGGACTGTCTAGCGTTTGCTTCCTCTCAGAGGATGACTGTCTAGGGTATGCTTCCTCTCAGAGGGTGACCATCTAGGGTTTGCTTCCTCTCAGAGGATGACAGTCTAGGGTTTGCTTCCTCTCAGAGGATGACTGTCTAGGGTTTACTTCCTCCCAGAGGAGGACAGTCTAGGGTATGCATCCTCTCAGAGGATGACTGTCTAGGGTTTGCTTCCTCTCAGAGGATGACTGTCTAGGGTATGCATCCTCTCAGAGGATGACAGTCTAGGGTTTGCTTCCTCTCAGAGGATGACTGTCTAGGGTTTACTTCCTGTCAGAGGATGACAGTCTAGGGTTTGCTTCCTCTCAGGGATGACTGTCTAGGGTTTACTTCCTCTCAGGGATGACTGTCTAGGGTTTACATCCTCTCAGAGGGTGGCTGTCTAGGGTTTGCTTCCTCTCAGAGGATTGACTGTCTAGGGTTTGCTTCCTCTCAGAAGATGACTGTCTAGGGTTTGCTTCCTCTCAGAGGATGACTGTCTAGGGTTTGCTTCCTCTCAGAGGAGGACTGTCTAGCGTTTGCTTCCTCTCAGAGGATGACAGTCTAGGGTTTTCTTCCTCTCAGAGGGTGACTGTCTAGGGTTTGCTTCCTCTCTGAGGATGACTGTCTAGGGTTTGTTTCCTCTCAGAGGGTGACTGTCTAGGGTTTGCTTCCTCCCTGAGGATGACTGTCTAGGGTTTACTTCCTCCCAGAAGATGACAGTCTAGGGTTTGCTTCCAATCAGAGGGTGACTGTCTAGGGTTTGCTTCCTCTCAGAGGAGGACTGTCTAGGGTTTGCTTCCTCTCAGAGAGGACTGTCCAGGGTCTGCTTAGGAGGGATATTATCTAGGGTTAGCTTTCCTCAGGAGGATAATTGGCTGGAGTTTGCATCTTCTATGAGAAGGATTATCTAGTGTTTGCCTTTTTCCCCCCAAGGAGGAATCTCTGGAGTTTGCTTTCCATATGAGAAGGATTCTCTAAAGTTAGTCGGGTGGATCAGTCTAATTTGTTTCCTTAAGTTATGTCCTTTAGGAAGGTTCTAATGGGTTTGCTAGTCTCAAAAAGAGTCTTTAGTTTTTGCTCCCTACCAAGAGAAAAATTCACCAGGGTTTGCTTCCAACAGAAATCGTGTTATTTAGTTTGTTATCCAGAAGAAGAATTTTGCAGTTTCCATCTAATTAACATGTGTACATCGATACAATTTTTATTGTCATTGCATTTTATCAAAATACCTTTAGATGCGACTAGAGCAAAGCAGTCTCCAGCCACTAAGAGAGGCATCAGGTCATAGCGTGCCCCTCTTAACATGATATGACCACCAAGTGTCTGAAGGGAGTAATGAAACAAAAAATGATCTTCTTCACAAACTCTAAGATGTAAACTGTAAATGAACCTGTTAAAGCATAAATGAAATCACATACATGGACTAAACAACAAACTTTCATATGTAGTGCTGCAAAAAGTTCTTTCTTTTCATAAGAAAGATCAATAAAGTTTTAAAAATCACATTATTGGACAAAAATTTTGTTAGAATTAGGCTTGTTTTGGCCCATAAAGGCCACATCTCCATAGAAGAAAATTCTGAATACCTCATACTAATTATTTTTTTTTTTTTTCATTGAGATAAAACTTACTATTAAAAACATTAAGATTTCTACCAGCTTTTCTCAGCAAACTCAGAATACTGTACAACAGCTCTTTTCTGCAATAAATGAAATAAAAAATGAAATAAATGTGAGCGTACAGGTACAGTAGTTGGTTAAAAAGCCTTACCGCAGAGTTCTTCAGCTGTGATCCCCAGGACTCCAGCACTTTGGGAACAGCTTGTACAAGAGACACTGGCAATGCAAAAGTAATGCATAAACATCTGAAAGGGGTTTACATTTGGATGCCGGGAGCTATGCATGTGTGAAAAAGTTTGTGTGGTCACTGTATGTCTTTGGTTACCTTCACGCTGATTCAGCAAATGAGTTCCTACAGTTGTATGTATCTATTCACTCTATTATTGTACCACAAATAAATTAACTGCATGTGTTAATTTTTTACTTTCCTTATACCTTACATTCAAGGTCATAGATATTACTGCTTATAGAAAACACAATGAGTGACATGCCAGTGCAATCTGTAAGTTACAAAATGGTCATCGTATGCATGTAGCAAAAGGAAGGGACATTTGGAATTGTATGTCTTTCAATCAGTAATATCTGTGTCGAGGGCTCGGGTAACATATGGTTGTTACTATCGACTTTTCTACCCTGTACAGAAACAGGCCTACATTAGGTATTCTACCCAAACATAGGCCCTAACTGGTATTAAAATGTCTATTACTGTACGTTTTATCTTCTTGACTAAACTACTGATGAGGAATAAAATTAAAGCAGTTGATATCGAACTCAGTACCTTCCGCAAGATCTCCATGGTCACTGAGATCTATGAGGTCAGCCATACTGAGTCCTGCTCCCAGCATTAGAACTCCATTCTTGATCTCATGACTTTTAAGTTCTTTGAGGCCACTTATGTCAATAACTATCACTTCCTGAACACAGGTCTTCAGCTGCTGAGCTGTTAGAAAAAGAAAACAAGACCAGCAAAAATTTACAAGAGTCCACTTATTCCTGGAAAAGTCAGAACACTGAAAACTTCAGCACACTATATGCGCATCATACTTCATGTCCAACTGACTGTTTGCACCTGTTTTTAGTACGTAATGATTTGATGTGACAGGAGCCTTAGAGAGTGTTCCCTGAAATGGCAAACCAGGTGAAAGGTGATTGGAGAAAGACATTTTAAACAATGCACTGATAACCAAAGTGATGCTGACAAATATGGCTTCATTTATCAACGTTACACAATGAATGAATGAATGTTTGGGTTTTGATGCTGTACATACAATTTTTCAGTCATATATATACTGTGTCTTCTTGTGGCAAAGCAGGTCCATGCTGCCAAAATGCTGCCACCACTGAAGTATCATGCTGAAGATACCAGACCTGACACCCCACCCCAGTGACATTATACTGACACTGGGCCAGCCAGTCCTGTCTCCTTGCTCTAACCTCTCAGAGCTAAGCGCCAAGCGAGGCAGCAACAAGTACCATTTTTTAACGTCTTTAGTATGACCCGACCCGGGTTTGATCCTTGGTCCCTTGTCAAAGTTACAGAAATGGTAACATATCTGCAAACCATCCATCAGTCATCTTGACCAAGTATCACCAAACAAATACAGCCCATACATTTAAATATAGCATGGACACAACAGCATCCTTGTTTTGATATATATCTTTCTGAAGTATATCTTTCTGTTCTTTCAAAAAACCTTTCTGTTCTCCATAACTTTCAACACATTATGTAGCAGACTGTCACAATGTGTACTAATTAAGGTGCTGCCTCATTAAAATAGCATACCACTCATGAAACACACTCAGTCATATAGACCAACCAGTACTACTCCCTTGAAAAGAGTGTCAGATACCCTTCTTGATGCCCATTGTAGAAAACACCAATCAAATAAATAAACAGATCACACTGATCCAGGGTCTTTCACTTTACAAGCCATATTTGTGGGGTTGAGTTATCAGCTCCAAGACAAAAGCTCATCTTACCCAGAAATGTGCATCCTGAAGCTATCTGAGCATCAGGATTTTCAGACTTGATCTGTAGGGCTTGAGACAAAGTAACCGGACGGTACCAAGTTACACGCCGACCTCTAAAACAGACTAGGTTCTCGCACAACCCTTCAACCTGTGCGGCACAACAAATGCAATAATTGATATCTTCTCATCTTCCATTATTTTTCATTTCTTTAATGATGATGTTATTATTTTTCAAAAACATGAAATATACACGTTTTGTGCAGAATGTAAAGGAAATGACCAATGAACAAGATAATCAAAGGGGTGTTAGAAGACACATGAAAGCAAAGATTTTGGTAACAAAAATAACTGAACTTTGTAAAAAGACCTATATATCCTAAATTGATGTGCATCATCACACCAGCAGTTTTCATGCCGCTACTGGTTCCTGTGTAAAAGTGCATCAATGATTCTGTTGTTCTTGTATGGTTCATTTGATGAAGTTCATCAAGAAATAGTTCTCTTGAGAAAATTGGCTCCTCTTCATCAACAAACCTGTAACTCGGGTGGGAAAATTGGTTCCTGTTCATCAACAAACCTGTAACTCGGGTGGGAAAATTGGTTCCTCTTCATCAACAAACATGTAACTCGGGTGGGAAAATTGGTTCCTCTTCATCAACAAACCTGTAACTTAGGTAGGAAAATTGGTTCCTCTTCATCAACAAACATGTAACTCGGGTGGGAAAATTGGTTCCTCTTCATCAACAATCCAGTAACTCTGGTGGGAAAATTGGTTCCTCTTCATCAGCAAACCAGTAACTCGGGTGGGAAAATTGGTTCCTCTTCATCAACAAGCCTGTAACTCGGGTGGGAAAATTGGTTCCTCTTCATCAACAAACCAGTAACTCGGGTGGGAAAATTGGTTCCTCTTCATCAACAAACCAGTAACTCGGGTGGGAAAATTGGTTCCTCTTCATCAACAAACCTGTAACTCGGGTGGGAAAATTGGTTCCTCTTCATCAACAAACCTGTAACTCGGTGGGAAAATTGGTTCCTCTTCATCAACAAACCAGTAGCTCGGGTGGGAAAATTGGTTCCTCTTCATCAACAAACCTGTAACTCGGGTGGGAAAATTGATTGCTCTTCATCAACAAACATGTAACTCAGGTGGGAAAATTTATTGCTCTTCATCAACAAACCTGTAACTCGGGTGGGAAAATTGGTTCCTCTTCATCAACAAACCTGTAACTAGGGTGGGAAAATTGGTTCCTCTTCATCAACAAACATGTAACTCTGGTGGGAAAATTGGTTCCTCTTCATCAGCAAATGAGTAACTTGGGTGGGAAAATTGATTGCTGTTCATCAACAAATGAGTAACTCTGGTGGGAGAATTGGTTGCTGTTCATCAACAAAAACCTGTAACTTGGGTGGGAAAATTGGTTCCTCTTCATCAACAAACCTGTAACTCGGGTGGGAAAATTGATTGCTCTTCATCAACAAACCTGTAACTCTGGTGGGAAAATTGGTTCCTCTTCATCAACAAACCTGTAACTTGGGTGGGAAAATTGATTGCTGTTCATCAACAAACCTGTAACCCTGGTGGGAAAATTAGTTCCTCTTCATCAACAAACCTGTAACTTGGGTGGGAAAATTGATTCCTCTTCATCAACAAACCAGTAACTCGGGTGGGAAAATTGATTGCTGTTCATCAACAAACCAGTAACTCTGGTGGGAAAATTGATTGCTGTTCATCAACAAACCTGTAACTCTGGTGGGAAAATTGGTTCCTCTTCATCAACAAACCTGTAACTTGGGTGGGAAAATTGGTTCCTCTTCATCAATAAACCAGTACCTCGGCTGGGAAAATTGGTTCCTGTTCATCAGCAAACCAGTAACTCGGGTGGGAAATTTGATTCCTGTTCATCAACAAACCTGTAATTCGGGTGGGAAAATTGATTCCTGTTCATCAACAAACCTGTAATTCGGGTGGGAAAATTGGTTCCTGTGTTGGGTCATACAGGGAGAGAGAAGAGATGTCTGTCAGTTTAGCTGGTTGACCCCGGCAGCAACCAGCAGAGTTACCCTGGGGACAGGACAAATCTGTATCCTGGCAACAGCCTCCATTCTCTGGGGAACAACAAGTCTCCTGCAGCAGAAAAATCGTAACATAAAAATATTCCCCATTTCACAACAATCATGAGACATTATTATTTTGTGGAATATGACCTTATTAAAATCTGATTTGTATTTAACGTAAATTTTGATGTGTATAAAAATGGACTTTCAGTAGCACATAAAGGCCCAAAAATTATGTTTCATTCCAACACTTAAGTTTTTGGGTAAGAAATAAATCAAACTTCACAAAAAAAAACACAAATGGCCCAATAAAGTGGACAAATCAAGATCAAGAAAAAATGTCTTACTCAAAAAATCCTAAACTTCAGGTGAAATACAGTAATACAGTATTTTATTACTTAAAAAGCCCGTTCAATGCGAATTTTCAGAACCTATATGTACCTGCAGAATAGTGACACCAATACGTAATGTTTTCATTCCAGTAACCATTGTAGAATAACCATAGAAATAAAAAAAAATATTGTGGCTGTAATTCATGCTTGATAACATCTCACCACCAGCGACATTGTTTTTAAAGTCTTTGTGTTAAGGCACTCCACACACACAAAAACCCTGCCAATGTACTGCTATCGAAAATCTAGATATGGAAGAATGTAGCCCTTCATATATGTCACAACAAGTTGGACATTTATCACAAATTATAAAACACATATAGAATAAATAACCTACATGTACAATTCAGAAGGGGTCCATTTCAAGAGGCAGAGGTACAAACTAATGCATTTTTATAAATGGGCCCACATTTTTGTAAATACATTTTTAAATAATGTAAGAAGTTGAAGACATTTTTCTTCAAGATAAACTGTGACATAAACAAACCTTGGAAAATGTCCAAAATGCATCCATGATAGGACGATAGCCTGTGCATCTACAGATGTTACCTACAATGTAAAAGTTAATCAAACTTGTAACAATAAAAAATATGTGGCAGTGACCTATTGCTGAAGCTCCCATGCATTAGACACTAGGTATGTTTAATGCACTGAAGTATATATTTATATGCTTATTTGATTGGAGATTTTTGTCGTACTCAAGAATATTTCACTTATATATGTGATGGAGCTAGCATTACAGTGGGAGGAAACCAGGCAGAAACTGGGGAAACCCATAACCATATGTAATTTGCTGGCAGACCTTCCCACGTATGACTGGGGAGGAAGCCAGCACGTGTTGGACTTGAACTCACTACGATCACATCGGTGAGAGGCCTCTGGGTCATTGTGCTTCACTAGCATGCTAACCAATCGGCCACTGCCCCCCCCCCCACCCTTAGCCCCTTCAAACTGTGCATATGTATGGAGCACGTACAAAAGGAATATCAGATATCAGTGCTGCCAGATATTAATGACTAATACTGAAAAAGAGGATAGAAGCCTGGTTTCAGAAAATTGTTCTAGAAATGAACATGTGTATCAACCTTTGAATCACAGACTAGGTTGCTACCTTCTCCAGGAATGGATGAGTAGTACCTTTGACTGAATTTATCTGACTGAGATTTTAGGCCATTTTCAAGTTGTTCACTTATACAACAGTTGCCAAGTTTGTGTACGGAGGAACTGAAAGCTACCGGCTATTGCCTTACACCAGTCAAACCTTGCAAAGTACACCCCACCAATACCAGCAGGAGGTGGATTTGAACATCTCACCAATCAGGAATGCCATAGATGACTGGGTATAAAGCCAGGACAAAATACCCATGGATACTGTTATATGTTCTCAGTTAATGTTATTACATTAACAAGATAATATCAATGCTTATGGCTTCAAACACTGCATGATAAGGAAGACAAGTTTTTGCTAACATAATCTTTCCACTGTAAGCTAAACTTCATGTCCAAATGGATCTACTTTTTTATTAAGACACCAAATTAATTATAGCCTTAATTATTTCAAGAGATGGGCAGAAACAGACCTGAACAGCCACAGTCATTTTGTTCTGGGGTGCTCGGTAGCTCTATAAATCAACTTTTAATCAGGGATGTGTCATTTTAGAGCGACCGAAACACAATATCACATCACTTGTACCCCACACTCATATGACTAAATGGTTAAAAGGCAAAACAGGTGTCGGGCTCAGAAACAGCTGTGTTTTCAGTTTATAGAAACACCTTGTACCTGATTGGCTAAACCTGATAACACGGTACTGCTTTCGATTTTTTTTAATGTGCACAATTTTGCTTACTTTGAACTATGTAATCTCGGTTACACATCATCACAAAAATAGAAGGGTATACTTTTTCAACTTAATGTGGGTTACTTTATCAGCACATTTATACATTTGTTGCCTTTTCTTTTAATCTTTGGAAATCCATTTTCCTTCAACTCCGAACACATGGCATATATTATGTGTTAGATGCAAAAACGACACGTAATTTTAATACAAGAAAAGTTAGAAGCTTTTCATTTGTAGAGCTAATTGTTTCATGTGTACCAATATCAAACATAAACTATATATCCTCCTTCAAATGGACTAACGAGGAGATAAAAGCAGAGGAACTGACCATGAAGGCTGTCACTGACTTGCTTCCTTGTGGGGTTAGGGTTGCTCCTTAACAAGGTGTACATGCTCATCACCATGCCTGGGGTACAGAAGCCACACTGAGTCCCATGGAACTTCACAATGCGCTCCTGTCAATATCATAAACACCCTCTTCATTCATGTCCTTCTAAAACCAGACTACAATCAGGTAGTGAACTTCCAAGCATGTATTTGAACCACAGGTACCACATCTATCATGTGATGTTTTGGAAACAGACATTCATATGCCAGCTGGCAAGCAAAATCAATTGTTCTGGGTCAATAATTGCAAGGCTAATTCCCAAGATGAAGTTTAATATAAACCACCAAAGAACTAAGAAAGTATATAAAGTACAAAATTAGGACGGAATCATGCACAGAAGCAGTCAACAGTTTTCAATGATGTGGGAAAAATGCAAGAAATATTCCAGGTGAATGAATAAAATCAATATTCAAATCAGGTATCATGCTAGTATATAAGTTATCAATAATCAAGATGTCAGCTTCACTCTGACTGCAACTGTTCATATATCTAGCAATCACATAGGTAATACCTGCATCGGCACTTTCTGACTCAGCTCATCCATAAACAATACGCATTTAGATCAGAGCAAAATTCGTTATTCATTTTGTTCCAGCTGACACTGCTGTGGCTCAGGACAGCAATGATTCATGTTGAATTAGACACATAACTTCCACTGATTTGGAAAAAACATTCATACTGATTTCTTCATTCAATTCATTATGATTCTGATAATTCATCCTGGATACTTCATCAAACTGGATACTTCATCAACCTGGATACTTCATCAAACTGGATACTTCATCAACCTGGATATTTCATCAACCTGGATACTTCACATGCACTGATGAAACTAATTCATTCATTTTGAACCAGGCAGCCTGATTTGTATTTATTTGACATATCATTTCACTGATTTCGTACTAATGACTGACTGCACTGATTTGGTCTCATTGATTTAGTAATTTCAATTATCTGATTGAGTATAAACTCTCTATTAAAAATATCGCATTGCAGTCAGCTTTACACATGGAGAACAGTGCATGTACCAGAAGTAATCTCCCTGCCTTTGACATCTATCTGATAAACATGCCCACATCTCATATACATTGTAGGAATAAGCCTATGCTATTACTAGAGTTACTTCTCCACAGGAACTCATGTCCATGATTCTGAAATAACAGCTGGCCGTATATGGACCCCTAAAGCAATGAAGACACTGGAACACTGGAGAAGCTTACACCTCGTGAATCCTAGCAAAGGAAACACAAGCACTGTAACCACTTGAGCATTACCCACCCTTGACCCATGACAGTATGTTAGCTCACCTGAACTGGGTGAAGTCCAGTTGCCAAACTGCCAATACCCTCTGTGGTGGTAACAGCCAGTCCATGGAGAGTGCAGATAGGCACCATACAGGATGTCAGTGCTTTATGTCTGCAATACACAAGTATATTTATTTATTTATTTGATTGGTGTTTTACGCCGTACTCAAGAATATTTCACTTATACGACGGCGGCCAGCATTATGGTGGGTGGAAACCGGGCAGAGCCCGGGGGAAACCCACGACCATCCACAGGTTGCTGACAGGCCTTCCTACGCACGGTTGGAGAGGAAGCCAGCATGAGCTGGACTTGAACTCACAGCGACCGCTTTGGTGAGAGACTCCTGGGCCATTACGCTGCACTAGTGTGCTAACCAACTGAGCCACGGAGGCCCCCACAAGTATATGACTGAAGAAGCTACTGAAACAGTCTGACCAAAGATTAGCGATTTGGTTGGCTGATAAATCAATTGCTGTTCAATACCATTCACAAGAATATTTCATTTGAGATTTAGTCATTCGTTTAAGGTGATAAAAGTGCAATGTTCCAGTAACAAGTTTCCTGCACTACAATCACACTTACACTATGCGACCGCTGTCCCTGTTGTACGCTGAAACCATGACTGTACACGCGCCGCATGAGCCCTCATCACAGCCATTCTTTGTACCTGTCAATCCCACTGGACAGGAAGTCAAGGTCATGTGCATTCTCAAGTTATGTGTATTAAATGCACTGACTCTGATCTAAATGTACTCTAAGAGATGTTATAAATACAGAAATACAGATTGTTTCAGAGTACAGATTAGTTACATGTACCTCATGGAATCAGCATGCTTTACTGCTTTAACAAATCTGTTAGATCTCAACAAGTGTAAAGTGAGGATGAGTCTCTCCATGAAATTGGTACATTTGTGTGAGCAATCCTAAAAGATCACTTAATATATTCTTAACACTATTATTTAACCACTCAATTAATATGAAAAGCTTATGGTATACAACAGGTTAATCAAAACGATAACAACAAGGCAGAGTATTGCTATAAACATCATGGAAATTGAATCGTGAATTTATACATCAGAGAAATTATCATTTAATACACCTTGATCTAAGGCAACATGCTGCAAAACAGAGTAATATTACATCTTTTGCCAAAGAAAATTTGAAGCTAGGCCTATCGAATCTCAAAATGCCACAACTGCATACTGCATAAGGCATACATGTACATGTAGAGCTAGCTCTTGTATCTTCACTTAATCTGGGATTAAGATACAGACATCTCTTAATCCCAGACTTAACTGATATAAAAACTGAAAGATGAATCTGACAAAGGGGCTATCTTCAGGAGGATAACACAGAAGATCATCTAGAACAGACTTCGGCCTTTCATGTGCCGTGTTTTCACTTGTCTCATGAAGTCCACCTGCTGGTTTTTGGGCACTATACCTTCACAAAGGATACAATCTCTTCTGAGATAGGCCATCAGTGTAGTCTCTGGTTCAACGTTTCTCAAACAAACCTGCCAAAGTACAAATATCAAATATGATGGCATCTGTACCCACTAGTAAATCACAGATCAAATCACACATATTGCCACATAAGCCTTATTGGGGAAATTAAACTCCCCTACATATTGTTGACTTCAAGAAACATGTACGAACCATGTATAGGCAAAAAGTTAATATTTTAACATTTATAGCAAGGATTATTTATCAAGCAATGTAAGTCTTTAGCATCTTGTCATTATGGTGTGAATTCAATCTGTCGAGAGGAAAATGCATTAACACAATCTTCACCGAATTACATGTGCATCTCCATTAGTTTCACAGCAAAGGGTAACAGGTTTTAACATAATTATATAAAACTTAATTAGTGAGGCTGTTCTACATGAATCTTCCAAAGCTTTTCTCTTTAAATCAGAAAAGGTTTTGTGATGGTTGTCAAGAGCAGAGATAAGAATTAATGCACTGTACTACACTGACACTGGTTTTTAATTGTTTTAAACAACTCCGGTTCATTTTTCCAGTTTGATGGTGGAGGAAGCCAGGGTACCAGGAGTAAACCACTGGCCATTGGCAAGTAAAAAAGAAACTTCGACACCTTTGTTGTTTTCCTGATAAAACACATAGCACAACCCAGGGAAACAACCCAGCCTTTATGATGTCATTTATTACATTTACTTAAATGGCAAAAAACCACGAACATAAAGTATACGTCAGATAAATGACCATTAAACATTTATTTTATGTGTATGTTAACATACTTAACATACACAGACTGCAAAATTCCATCATTCAAAATGAATAAACACATAGAGCTATGAATGGCCTTCACATAATGAACGTTGACTATATTTCAAGCAAAAAATATGGAGGTGATGTCAATGATACCCTCTGATTTACATCAGACCACCACAGAACCTGATGTTTTAAAAATATTTTAGTTGGTTGAAAAAATTTAAATTATTTTCCAGGTCAATGCTCAATGGTCTTTCATCTTCACATACACTTCACTTTGGTGTTTTCTTTGCCTTTAAGTGGTGCTTACTGCTATACTCAACAAGGCGTAAACAACAGTAAATGATTCAGGCGTAAACAACAGTAGATGATTCAGGTGTAAACAACAGTAGATGATTCAGGTGTAAACAACACTAGATGATTCAGGCGTAAACAACACTAGATGATTCAGGCGTAAACAACACTAGATGATTCAGGTGTAAACAACACTAGATGATTCAGGCGTAAACAACACTAGATGATTCAGGTGTAAACAACACTACATGATTCAGGTGTAAACAACAGTAGATGATTCAGGTGTAAACAACAGTAGCTCATTCAGGCGTAATGGGAGACTTGAGGACAATCTACACAAATAGTCCACATCACAGTCAAACATGTCAGGTTTTTTCTGCGACATTGCAGTGGTTGTGTACTTCACATGTGTTTCATAAGCACACATACACTAATAAATGTCATGTAATAAAGGAAAGAACAAAACTGTGCATAGCTTTGTGTCATTTTGTTACAGGCGCGTTTAAATGAGTTTTACAAGTTCCCCTTTGGCCATTGGCTAGAGTGGCCATATTCACAGTTCTACAATGGGAGTTTTGTCAGTTAGGTACCTATAACGTACTTGTACATGGTTTTCTAGGTCTGTGCATAGTGTTCTTCACGCAGGAAGCTCCTGGTACTACTATAGATCATAATCTAACATTAACCATTAAATTATCATAACACAGTTTAAGAAACCGATCCAATAAATCTCACTTAAGGTGGTGAAACAGACTAAATACAAAAGATAATACTACCCTGCATTAGGCCAAACCAACACTGTAGGAAGACAGAAATATAAAATAAAACTGGTAAATCATCTAATTTATGGGAAATATGGACTTAAAAGACATATTTCTATGATCAAAAAACCTTGAAAAATAGTTACTCATAGAAAACATTAAGATTAGGCAAAATGAAAAAGTAGTTTTTTTAATGTTATTTTCAATATTTTAGTGTCAGCTTGCCTATAAGACACAAAACAAAATTGGTGTGGCCTAATGAAGAAAAGTTGTTATTTTCCCTAACAAGTAATAAAACAAACTCCGAGATCTATTGATACATTTATGCTGTATAACTAATAACTAAAGAATGTATCTTTGATTTATTTACTTATTTGATCGGTGTTTCACCTCGTACGCTCAAAAACATTTCACTTATACAATGGCGGCCAGAATTATGGTGGGAGGAAACTGGGCAGAATCCAGGGGAAACCCATGACCATCTGCAGACTGCTGCCAGACCTTCCCAGGTACGGCTGGAGAGGAAGTCAGCATGAACTGGACAGGACTCACAGCGACCGCATTGATGGGACAGTCCTGTATCATGGGTTTTGCTGGCATGCTAACTCCTCTGCCATGGAGACCCCTGTATGTCTGAGATCAGAGCAAAGCAATGTCTAAAGTGAAGACATCTACCATATATAAACCACATACCTTTTTCCCATTGACAAAGAAAACCAGCATATCTGGAAGAGATTTAGAAATTTAAAATTAGCAGCCATAGTAAAATTGCTTGTGCAAAGAAGCAACAATTCTCAAATGCATAAAAAAAAAAATACAACATCTCTCAACAGAATCTTTGAAATTTTCAGAAAATGTAATCCTAAACTGTAACTAGCCCAATGCTATCACTGATGAAGATGGCTAAAATTAGCTAAAAGTAGCCATATTTTTAATATCTTTTTCTCAAATGTAGTCGAACATTTGATGGATATTAATAATATAAACAAGGACAATTTTGTTCAAAGTCTTGAAAAACTCAGGGAACAAGTTGAGAAAAAAGTTCTTCATGATACTTTTTACTCCATACCAAATATCGCGTATGTTTCTGTTTTATAATATCTTTAAAACCTTGATAAAAATAAGGCCAGTGGTCTAGACAATGTCAATGCTAAATTTCACCAACATTCACGAAATTGCTCCTATTATTGCAAAATGAGCATGCTAATAAACAAATGTCTTATGACCAGTTCTTTACTAGATGTGTGGAAAATTGCTAAAGTTATCCCTTTTCACCAATGAATAAACAAGATGAAAACTATCATCCAATATTTGTTCTCACCATTGTTTCAAAAATCATTAAACGACCTGTACATAACAGTTTATATGAGTATCTCTCAAATTTTAAATTCTTGAATGAAATCAACCTGGTTTTTGCTCCTTAAGTTCTTGTGAAATTGCATTGCTGAAAATGGTTGAAGACTGGCATAGGACAATAGATAATGGGGAAGTTATTGGAACTGTACTTCTAGACTTCAAGATGGCATTCAATACTGTTAATCACTTATATATATTACTTAAAACACTTACGGTATACAAATTTCACTCAACTGCTCTTCCAGTCCTGCCTATCTGACAGACAACATAAGGTTGTTGGAGGAGAAATGCTATAAACATTAAGGCTGGTGTCCCGCAAGGCGCAATATTGGAACCATTATTTTTTATTCTATTTAAATGATCTACCATTATAAAAGACAGTGGCGATTCTACTGACAACTTTGCTGATGACACAACTATATACTGCTTCTCAGGTAATATGTCTGACATGGAGCACAATCTTAGCAGCTGTATGGTTTGCATTCAAGACTGGTGTGACAAAAACCTCATGTTCATTAATCCCCAAAAATCTAAATAAATGATACTGGGCTCCGGGCAAC
Source organism: Liolophura sinensis (assembly GCF_032854445.1). Classification (NCBI taxonomy): domain Eukaryota; kingdom Metazoa; phylum Mollusca; class Polyplacophora; order Chitonida; family Chitonidae; genus Liolophura; species Liolophura sinensis. Next base: position 51,948,164 of record NC_088302.1, on the reverse strand, counting down.
AGCTGCAGTTAATTAAACATGTTCCTTTCTCTGTTATGCTTGATGGAAGTAAACTCGAACGAGTCAGTAATTCTAAACTGTTTGGTATTTATATTGATGAACATCTTTCCTGGAACACACAAATCAAAAATGTGTGTAAAAAGATTTCTAAATTGTTTTCTAAAAAAAGGTTTTCTACTTGGATTCTTTGAAGGAAGAGAGCTCTTCTAACACGTCACTGTAGTGATATTTTCTATAAGGCTTATGTTCTTCTTCACTTTGATTATTGCTATTCAGTATGAGGAAACTGTTCAATCAAAACTAGAGAAAGGTCAGTCACGATACAGAAAAGAGCTGCTTGTTTAGTTCTACAAGAAAGCATTAACCTATCCTAAAAAACATTACTTGCAAGACTAAAACGGATGCATTTTAATAAAAGGGTAAACAGAATTCTTAGTATCATCTATAAAGCATTACATAATCTCTGTCCTAACTTTATTAAACAACTGGAAAACTGTGGAACTGCCTCCCAATCCACATAAGAGAAGCCTTTTCTCCATCAATTACAGTTATCTTCAGACAACACTTAGATGCACATGTTGTTGTTGTTGTTATTATTATTATTATTAATAAAGAAAACCTTTTTGTAATGCTAGGTCCCTGTGACACTCTTGCATACATTTGCATTGTTCAAACCAAACAGGGGATGGGAAAGGAACACTCCCTTGGTTTGTTCTCTGTACGTGTCCTGTACGGTAGGGGTTCCTGCCAGTAACAGGGCAGGAAAGGGTCCGTAATGGGCTCTCTCCCACTACCCTACTTCTCCTGCTGGATGGTACCGTTGAAGGGACAGCACTAATGGTTGTCAAACTAGAGGATGCTTTATCTTGTTTTAATCTACATGTTTTTGTACATGTTTCCTATATATTGTATTCTCTGTGATGACCTTGGCTAAGAAAAGTTTCATTGTAAATTCACCAAGCTACTTTTGACAAATGAAGATATTATTATTATATTATCTACATCAGACACAGGTAAGGCTTACAGTTATATAAATCCACTGGCCTCATTTACAAAAAAAACGTGGATATCACATCCACCCATAAAACATGTTCACTCTCAGAAAAGTTTAATACATATCTCCGTCTAGCCTCAGAATAATTTTCCATCTCCACTTAAACATATGGCCATACATCTTCAGAATTGTAATCAATGTACCATAAACTCATATGCCCACCCACCTCAGATGTTAATAACCATCCATCTTTGTTACATACAATGCACCCTCAGAACTGTAACCAATCCACTGTTAACACACACACCCTGCACCCTCAGAACTATAATCAGTTCACTCTCAAAGGATTGTTTTACATTTCCCATCAATGGTTGAACATTTTCTGAAATGATGTCATAGACAAACTTTTAGTTACAAACTTAGCACGCCCTGACTCTGACTTGCCCACACCTACAGTTGTTTCAACAGCTATCACTCATGATCTCAATGCTACAGGCTGCTTAATTTCTGGATTAACCTCGATATCCAAGGCAGCTGTACTTTAAGGCCATGTTTGACACTCCAAGAAGAAAGCCGAGTAGCTTTTTTGACTTTTTTGGGAGGGGGGGGGGGGGGAACGATTGCAGTGGTGGGTTTAGAAAAGCTCTTGAACCATTGTGCTACGCTAGCACGCTAGCCACTAGGCCATGGAGGTCAACAACATGCATAATTAGAAATTGAAACATTTTATGTATCCTCAAACACTTTTTATTCACCTGTAACCTGAGAACTATAACCAGTCCACTCTTTATCACTTTGCCGCATGCATATTTAATGTACTCTAAGCTACCATCACTACTTTTATTTTTAGTCCACACATATTCCTGCAACATTGCAATGAACTGAATGGCACGACACCATGTATGTCAGTTTTATTGCTCTAAACACTGCTCAGACTATACTGCAGTCCAGTTTTCAAGGAGCAAAAATTATGTGAAATGTTATCTGAATTGTGTGGCACAGACGACATAACATTTGGCGCATGTAGCTGTCGTTTAACATGTACGTATCTCTCTCCAGACTGCATAGGACCCCTACATATATACATGTGCCTGTCTCTATGAACACCCTCTCCAAACTGCATAGGGTCCCTACATATATACATGTACTTGTCTCTATAAACACCCTCTCCAGACTGCATAGGACCCCTACATATATACGTGTACCTGTCTCTATAAACACCCTCTCCAGGCTGCATAAGCCTCTACATAGATACATGTACCGGTCTCTATAAACACCCTCTCCAGACTGCATAGGGCCCTTACATATATACATGTACCTGTCTCTATAAACACCCTCTCCAGACTGCACAGGGCCCCTACATATATAGGTGTACCTGTCTCTATAAACACCCTCTCCAGACTGCATAGGGTCCCTACATATATACATGTACTTGTCTCTATAAACACCCTCTCCAGACTGCACAGGACCCCTACATATATACGTGTACCTGACTCTATAAACACCCTCTCCAGACTGCATAGGGTCCCTACATATATACATGTACTTGTCTCTATAAACACCCTCTCCAGACTGCATAAGCCTCCACATAGATACATGTACCGGTCTCTATAAACACCCTCTCCAAACTGCACAGGACCCCTACATATATACATGTACCTGACTCTATAAACACCCTCTCCAGACTGCATAAGCCCCTACATAGATACATGTACCGGTCTCTATAAACACCCTCTCCAGACTGCATAGGGCCCCTACATATATACATGTACCTGTCTCTATAAACACCCTCTCCAGACTGCACAGGGCCCCTACATATATATGTGTACCTGTCTCTATAAACACTCCCTCCAGACTGCATAGGGTCCCTACATATATACATGTACTTGTCTCTATAAACACCCTCTCCAGACTGCATAGGGTCCCTACATATATACATGTACTTGTCTCTATAAACACCCCCTCCAAACTGCGTAGGACCCTTACATATAATGTACCTCTATTTCAAAGTTATAGGCACCTGAATTGTGAATATCTCCAAATAATGAGCACTTTTTTACAGGTGCATAATGAAACAACAAATAAGATAATTAAAGGTCATCAGAAATAGGCTTACCTGTATTTACCGCCATGGTTTCTGGAGATGTGTACAACCAGTGCTTTCAGTGTCAGTTGGTGCACAAAGGCCTAATAACCAGGTTATAAGGTCAGTGATGTGTTCTGAATGAAAATACAGGGCTACGAAAATGTACATGTACAGTGTGTATAGGGTTACAGGAATTATGCCAATAAAGGTTTAAGAGGTTTTAAGGTTTAAAATGCAGTCCTATAAAGCCAACAATAGTAAAATTGTCACCAACGGTGAATAGCAGGAGCACAGTTGTTTTAGCATACCAAGCAGTTCATGTAAGCCCTACACTGAGCGGAACATTCATAATGTATTTCACCTAAAGTTTGGTATGGCTATGCCATTTCAGATGCTCATAAAAGCCTTAAAATGATACTGACTGACAAAAACAACCAATTATTATTAACCGATCAGATTATTATCAGCCTAGAAGCCAAAGCATGCAATTATGGGAGGGCACTGGACACGCTGAAATAAGTCAGGTTGTATGTACATGTAGCTGGATAGGCCTACACATGTGAATGTGTGTATGCACGAGGGATTCAAGAATTTGGTTTGTAACTACACGTAACTGATCTCCCTCAGAAAATTAAAATACTAGGATTATTACTTTCATTATTAAGCAAAAACACACAGGAAAAATGCTAAATGTTCAACAAAAATGAGCTTTACGGATATATTTCTGAGTATCTTCATGATGAACTAGTGAAGAAAAATAATGCAATACCTACATACATCGTTATGCTAATGCCTGTCAAACACTGAAAAGATTGCAAGGTACCTAGACTTCAGCTTTTATAGTACCCATAATGAGACAATCTACATATGTTTACAGTGTAATTGTAGTTAACTGAATGAATTCTGGTAAATGGCCTTGGACTTGGACAGTGTATCCCAGGATTCATCAACAGTACTCGTCAGCCTACATCACGAGGGGAACGGAAGTACATCCACCAGGAGAACGGACATCCATCAGGAGGACGGTGTAGTGCGCATGACCACACATATGGCGCGAAATGTAAAGTAGTGGGATATAGTTTACACATTTGTGTTCACTAAAAAGACATACGGATTATATCACTGTATATCTCATACTATTAACTTACATTTTATTTACTACAGGGCTTCTCCAAATAATCGAACTATAGACAACAGATGATGAATAAGACAAGGTATCTTATAAATTATCGGTATAAATTATCGAACTATCGAAGACAGATGATGAATAAAACAAGGTATTCTATATCATAATAACCCAACAGACCACGGCCTCTCCAGACCCGTTGTCCCGACATTGCGGTTCATAGGCCTGTAGGACTATACAATATACAGGTACTTGGCAAGACGGTTGTTTTCCCCCGGGCATCTATATAAAATGTGCCTAATTTACCTTCATATAGATATAAAGTACAACATCCATACGGAGGACGGTGGCTAATTTAACTTCCTGCAGGTATACAGTACAACATCCATGAGGAGGACGGTGGCTAATTTACCTTCCTACTGTTATAAGGTACAACATCCACGAGGAGGACGGGGACTAATTTACCTTCCTCCAGGTATCAGGAACAAAATCCACGAGGAGGACGGTGACTAATTTACCTTTCTGCAGGTATCAGGAACAACATCCACGAGGAGGATGGTGGGTAATTTACCTTCCTGCATTGTATAAAGTACAACATCCACGAGGAGGACGGTGGCTAATTTACATCCATATAGGTATAAGGTACAACATCCACGAGGGAGACGGTGACTAATTTACATCCCTTTAGGTTTAAAGTACAACATTCATGAGGAGGACGGTGGCTGATTTACCTCCCTGTAGGTATAAGGTACAACATCCACGAGGAGGACGGTGGTAATTTACCTTCCTGCAGGTATAAAGTACAACATCCACGAGGATGACGGTGACTAATTTATATTCCTGCAGGTATAAAGTACAACATCCATGAGGAGGACGGTGGCTACTTTACCTTCCTATAGCCATAAAGTACAACATCCACGAGGAGGACAGTGGGTAATTTATCTTCCTATAGGTATAAAATACAACATCCACGAGGAGGACGGTGGCTAATTTACATCCCTATAGGTTTAAAGTACAAAATCCATGAGGAGGACGGTGGCTAATTTACATTTCTGCAGGTATAAAGTACAACATCCATAAGGAGGACGGTGGTTAATTGACGTTCCTATAGGTATCAGGTAAAAAATCCACGAGGAGGACGGTGACTAATTTACCATCCTTTTTCTCCGCAGATAGGAAAAGCCCAACACGAACGAGGACAAACCGAGTTTGCCTTTCTCTACATGTACGTAGATGAGAAAGTTTTCACAGAGCCTTAGAATATAATCCTCGATTCATCCAATATGAGAAATCCAGTGACTACCAATTCCGGACAGTTGAATAAAAAAGTCAACAACCACATTCTAGTTTAAATATATGTATTTTAATGAGCCCTGTCGCAGAGCCATAACCCACCGCCCATGGAGAGTTTGCCAACAGAAACTCTAATTCAACAAGTTCCTTTCCCTAAAAATGGTTACAGCATTGTATTCATCCGGTTTGCAAAAACCTTTACAGAAAAACTATTATAAACTGAAGAACGCTTTACTGGGATGTACGGATAAAAGTTGTATTTCATTACATATGCTGCAGTACCCTAGGCAAGTTTATTAGTGTATTAACTCTCTTGTACATTCTAAGATTCTATACATGTGTAAGTGAAGCAATGAATGGTATGGAGGTGGAATGGAAAATACATTATAGGTGTAGGCTATATGTACAAGGCATATAGCCATGATACAATGATAACAATGATATAAAATACACATTGTCAACTCATCAGTCATCTATTATTTACACACACAGCATGCCATTTACGACTCGGTACTGCTGATTAAGCGGTGTGCTCTTAATTGTTCACTTTTTTTAGCATCTTCGTCTTGCTTCTGGTAAGGATATGTGCAGTTTGTTGGATACAAGCAGTGCGACTACATCCCGAACCAAAGCTTCCTTACATCTCCTACTCCTGACTGTCCCTTCGTACCTACAAAGAAAAAAATGTGAACAGAATGCAATCCTGTTAAAGGCTTCCTATTCATTTGTAAAAGACTGAAATGTGGAAATGTATATAGATTGCTACTAATTAAACATATATGCCTGCACACTTTTTAGCAAGTCATGCGCGGAACAAAATTATGAAATTATAATGATAAATAATTAAACACACATCTACATGTAAATGACTACTTGATGACTGCAATATTCTTAGTTACTTTCCTCCTTTTTTATGGCTTTAGCCTTGTCAAATGTTTATACACATTTGAACTGTCTGTATATAGATAACTTGAAAGCTGGAAAGCCATTCCGATACTACTCCATGCATGACTGGAGCCAAAATAGCCATATCTAATTATACCAAAAAAATAAAAACAGACAGATAAAATACAAGGTAAATACAAACCCATCCACATTTAAAATCTGAATTCGCTCGGTTCCTGGTAGCTGGACTAGCTTGTGTACAAATCCAGATGTGACGGGGGCCTGAAGCAATGTTTCACACAAGAATATAATCACACAGTGAAAGATAATCATGGCCTATTTCCCATGCACATATACAGACAAGGTATACAAAAGCATATGCAGACTGTTTCGCATAATTTAATCACGCTCCATGTAAGCAGCAATGAATCCGTCACTTTCTTCTTCACTCTTGGACCAAAATAAGTTGTGACAACAAACAAACAGAACATCCCAGATCTGTACTGTAACCAAAAAACCCTTATAGGCATGATTATTTGAAACATGCATGGAGCAGACCGGGATTACTGGCAACCACCCTATCTACATGTACCTATACGTACCGTTTGTCCCTAAGCTTCAATTTGAAGAACTTTTTTCCACATAGGCTTCGAGATATGTATAAGCCTAAAAGAGAAAATCTTATTAAGTACCATACGCATACCCATTCGAAATAACACCCAGAATGACCATAATTTACTCACAAAACATTTACAAAATTCCAAAGTCCCGCAGCGTTGTTTTTGGTACGTAAAACATATATAAATATAGTAACAGCGCTTTTTCCATACAAAGGGTATTTTCAGTACATATAAATCAAGCTAAGCGAAAAATTCAATATCAGTTTATACACCGAAATCACACTTTTACGTACCAAGTCCAAGACATAACCGAAACCAAAGCCCTTTAGAAATTCCCTTCTCGGATTTGTCAAGAAAATCTCCAGCTCAGAGCTCTCGGACCTAGATAAACACGTAATCATGTATACAGTTGTACGAGGAAGGGGTTAGGAGAAGATATCAATATAACACAGTGAAACACACTAAAACACTCTTTTTAGATACATAATAATATATCCTGGGCGATGAAGTGCATGAGGATCTTTATGAAATCACATGCTACCATCAAGTGTGGCTGTATGATGTGAAACAATACATTAAACTATATGTCATGTAACAAATTAATTATTTTTATCGCAGCAACTATTCTTCAAATAGCAGCGAAATCTTTCGAGTTTGTGTGATATGAATGTACAGTGGTGCTGCACGCCACTATAGAAGAATAGGGAAATACAGAATTGATCATATGTTTAAAACTACTGTATATAGTCAAATACAATTGTCAATTAAATACACTGTGTCTGTAAATTATAATTGCGCAGAAAAATGTGTAAGTATTCCTAAGCTAATTGTTGTTCACACCAGTCACTGTGCGAAACTCCAGAATGCGCCTACACATATGAGGAAATATAGAAAAACATGTAAAAGACAAAGAAAATAAATGAAGTGTACAGATTTAAGCTATACATACCACTTTGAGCCTCTGTCTGTCAACAAGCCTTCCACATTCTGGTCTATCACATCAACCTGAAATATCAACATTATGCGGCATATATATATATATATACAATCCAAACATTGTGTTTAAGTCGGTTAAAAATCCAAAAATTGTCAGACACAGTTTAATGGTATTTTTCTACTGATGCTGAATACTTGAGGCTCAGACCCACCTGTTATTTCTAAACATTTTGAGTATATGCCTCAATGTCACCTGTGGCCTCCGTGGCTCAGTCGGTTAGCGCGCTAATGACCCAGGAGTCTCTCACCAATGCGGTCGCTGTGAGTTCAAGTCCAGCTCATGCTGGTTTCCTCTCTGGCCGTACGTGGGAAGGTCTGCCAGCAACCTGCGGATGGTCTTGGGTTTCTCCCGGGCTCTGCCCGGTTTCCTCCCACCATAATGCTGGCCGCCGTCGTATAAATGAAATATTCTTGAGTACGGCGTAAAACACCAATCAAATAAACAAATCAATGTCACCTGCATGACAACTGCTCCCTTATCCATACCTGTGAAATGACATCAGATACACAAATAAACATGTTGGAATCCTGCTCCTCATTGTTGAGTTCCTCGTCCGCAAATGGAATAATCCTGGACACTTGTAAGTCTTCTGACGAAAACCTACAGAAATCAAGACATCACAAAAGTTGTATCTTTCTTGAAAACATACGAGAAATGACTGCAACACTTATCAAAATCGACGCCCACATCGTTACACATTCTAAAGCAAAACGTATTGGAAAGAATGTTTTCAAGACAAAGACCTTAACCCTAAGACATGCAACAATGTTCAGTCATGCCCAGCATTTGTCGCCCCAAGCACCACAATGCAGATATACACGAGTATAATATTCAATTCAGATTTGAAATGCATTTCCTTAATTAGTGTTATGAATTGAGGCACTCTAGGCTGACAGGCCCGTTTCCGCGTGAAGTACCTTGTCGGGTCATACCAACAGAACTTGTTGCTGCGCTCAGCATTGAGAGGTTAGAGCAAGGAAACAGGACTGTTCCGCCCGATGTCAGTATAATGTGACTGGGTGGTGTGTCACGTTTGGTGTCTTCGGCATGACGTTCCAGTGGCGGCAAACCTTGGCGCCCTACCACAAGAAGACACATTTCATATGCACAACCTAGAAGAACTCCTCGTCGTCATATGACTGAAAAATTGTTCAGTACGACGTTAAACCCCAAGCACTCACTCATTCAATCGCGTGTAGTAATATTTATTTACTTGACAAGGAGATAAGTCTGAATTCCTTTTTAAGTCTGAGGACTATAATGTCTTTCTAAAAATTCCACCGTGGTTTGCTGGGCTAGGATGTTACACACATTACGTTGTGAATAAACAAACCATGTGTCCTAAAGAGAGGATGGCGTTAAACAATAATCAAATAAATAAATACATAAATAAAGCAAGTAACTTTATGGTAGCACAACATATGAAAACCCTATAAGATGGAGACGCCTAATTTAGTTTCAAGTTAAATGTTTTCACTTAGAGAATTCAGGAGCAATAAAGCGGGCGATCACTTGTCCACCAGTGAAATCTGATATATGTGGATGTAAGCTTCTGCGGTGTAACAAAATAAACTGGGTCATGCATGAAAGTCAGAGGTCAGACACACAGAATTTAGACGCTTGAACCTTTCTCTGCCATAAGAGGAAATAATATGTGGGGTGTGTTAAGAAGCAAACTCTGAAAAACTTACTTGATATCTTTGGCAAAATAAGCTTTCTTAAATATTCAATGTTTTCGCACTTTACAAATTATGGTCTCAAGCTACATATGTGTATTTTTGGGGTTATAAATAAGGCTATACAACAGCAGCAAAGACCTTGTTTGTCCTTATCAAGGAACTGAGCGTAACAATTCGCCAGGCTTTATATCTCTGCAAGTTTTTACATACTAATTAAATGGCCATTGAACGTTAATTGACAACAAGAGCGCTGTGAACAGCTATGCACAGGCAGAGATCAAAAGGGATTACAACATTAAGCGTCAGAAGTTTACTGTACACAGAATAAAGCAATAATAATAATCATGTACATAAAACATATAACATTTCTAAGTAACAATAAACAACCTATGGTTAATTACCACACAAGTGTGATCAGGCTGGCGAAGAGCTATTATATAACTTATAGGGCTTCCATTCAAATCGGGCTAATACTTAGTTTTAAAAAAGTTTCCTAAACATGTAACAAACCCTGGTATCCATCACCTTACATACATACTTATACATTATAAGCTATATATATTTCTCAGAAATAAACAAGGCAACAGTCCTCCGCATATAGATTTTAGCTGTACCAAAACGACATATAACTTATCTATTGTCCTCATAAGTGTGTGTCAATCAATCAGTTAAATCTTTATTAGAAGTTAATTTGGTAATCATCAATGTTGTACTGCATACCTGAAGGATGGAAAACTTTATACCTATAAAGGTTGAACTTTATACCTATAGGAAGGTAAATCAGCCACCGTCCTTCTCATGGATGTTGTACTCTATAGCTATAGGAAGGTAAACTGGTCACCGTCCTCCTCGTGGATGTTGAATTTTATACATGTAAAAAGGTTAATTAGCCACTCTCCTTCTCGTGGATGTTGTACTTTATAACTATGGGAAGATAAATTTTCCACCGTCCTCCTCGTGGATGTGGTACCTTATACGTATGGGAAAGCAACTTAACCACCGTCTTCCTCATGGATGTTGTACTTTATACCAGTAGGAATGTAAATTAGCCACCGTCCTCCTCGTGGATGTTGAACTTTATACCTATAGAAAGGTAAACTAGTCACCGTCCTCCTCGTGGATGTTGAACTTTATACCTATGGAAAGGTAAACTAGTCACCGTCCTCCTCGTGGATGTTGAATTTTATACATGTAGGAAGGTAAATTAGCCACCGTCCTCCTCGTGGATGTTGTACTTTATACCAGTAGGAAGATAAAATAGCCACCGCCCTCCTCGTGGATGTTGAACTTTATACCTATAGAAAGGTAAACTAGTCACCGTCCTCCTCGTGGATGTTGTACTTTATACCTGTAGGAAGGTAAACTAGCCACCGTCCTCCTCGTGGATGTTGAACTTTATACCTATAGAAAGGTAAACTAGTCACCGTCCTCCTCGTGGATGTTGTATGTAGGAAGGTAAATCAGCCACCGCCCTTTTGTTTTGTTGAATTTTATACATGTAGGAAGGTAAATTAGCCATCGTCCTCCTCGTGGATGTTGTACTTTATACCAGTAGGAAGGTAAACTAGCCACCGTCCTCCTCGTGGATGTTGAACTTTATACCTATAGAAAGGTAAACTAGTCACCGTCCTCCTCATGGACGTTGTACTTTATACCTATATGAAGGTAAATTAGCCGCCGTCCTCCTCGTGGATGTTGTACCTCATGCTTACATGGAGGTAAGTTAGCCACCGTCCTCCTCCTGGATGTTGTACCTTATACCTACATGGAGGTAAATTAGCCACCGTCCTCCTCATGGATGTTGTACTTTATACCAGTAGGAAGGTAAATTAGGCACCGTCCTCCTCGCGGATGTTGTACCTGACACTTGCAGAAAGGTAAACTAGCCACCGTCCTCCTCGTGGATGTTGTACTTTATACCAGTAGGAAGGTAAACTAGTCACCGTCCTCCTCGTGGATGTTGAACTTTATACCTATAGAAAGGTAAACTAGTCACCGTCCTCCTCGTGGATGTTGAATTTTATACATGTAGGAAGGTAAATTAGCCACCGTCCTCCTTATGGATGTTGTACCTTATACCAGTAGGAAGGTAAATTAGGCACCGTCCTCCTCGTGGATGTTGTACCTGACACCTCCAGAAAGGTAAACTAGCCACCGTCCTCCTCGTGGATGTTGTACTTTATACATGTAGGAAGGTAAATTAGCCATCGTCCTCCTTATGGATGTTGTACTTTATACCAGTAGGAAGGTAAATTAGGCACCGTCCTCCTCGTGGATGTTGTACCTGACACCTCCAGAAAGGTAAACTAGCCATCGTCCTCCTCGTGGATGTTGTACTTTATACCAGTAGGAAGGTAAAATAGCCACCGCCCTCCTCGTGGATGTTGAACTTTATACCTATAGAAAGGTAAACTAGTCACCGTCCTCCTCGTGGATGTTGTACTTTATACCTATAGGAAGGTAAACTAGCCACCGTCCTCCTCGTGGATGTTGTACTTTATACCTATATGAAGGTAAAATGGCCACTGTCCTCCTCGTGGATGTTGTACCTCATGCTTACATGGAGGTAAGTTAGCCACCGTCCTTCTCGTGGATGTTGTACCTTATACCTACATGGAGGTAAATTAGCCATCGTCCTCCTTATGGATGTTGTACTTTATACCTATATGAAGGTAAATTAGCCACCGTCCTCATAGTGGATGTGGTACCTTATACCTATGGGAAAGCAAATTAGCCACCGTCCTCCGCGTGGATGTTGTACCTCATGCCTACATGGAGGTAAGTTAGCCCCTGTCCTCCTCCTGGATGTTGTACCTTATACCTACATGGAGGTAAATTAGCCACCGTCCTCCTCATGGATGTTGTACTTTATACCAGTAGGAAGGTAAATTAGGCACAGTCCTCCTCGTGGATGTTATACCTGACACCTCCAGAAAGGTAAACTAGCCAACGTTCGCTTCGTGGATGTTGTACTTTATACCTCAGGAAAGGTAAATTAGCCACCGTCCTCTTTGTGGATGTTGTACCTAATACCTGCAGGAAGGTAAATTGGCCACCGTCCTCCTCATGGATGTTGTACTTTATACCTATAGTAAGATAAATTAGCCTCCGTGTTCTTTGTAGATGTTGTACCTGATACCTGCAGGAAGGTAAACTGGCCACCGTCCTCCTCGTGGATGTTGTACCTTTTACCTGGAGGAAGGTAAATTAGCCACCGTCCTCCTCGTGGATGTTATACTTTATACCTATGGGGAGGTGAACTAGGCAAGGTCCTCCTCGTGGATCTTTAATATTTTTTCTTCAAGTTAGTGATGGAGGACTATTAGGTTACTAATTAACAATGACACATTAGAGAAGGTCTTCAGGGTTACAGTAATGTCTGTGTTTTCGGATAATAAGGGGTTTAAAGTGTTGAGAATTTATCTGCTCGGCTATAGGCCTATATAAATATACAGGCCTATAGTCTCGTACCTTGCCCAATTATTCGTAAACGAACAAGTTACTTGTTCCGTTCTGCTCATGGATGTCCGTTCTCCTCGTGGACGTTCTCCTCATGGATGGCGGCTGCCCAGTGCTACTCATTGCATTGGTTGTGGTTGTCACTGACTGTGCGCCAAGGGAGAGCATCAGGGGTGGTCAGGGGATTATACTGACAGTTCAAGAATGTAATAAACAATTCTTACTTTTATTATCTTTATTTTGTGATCTGTGGAGATTAATTATGACTAGCCTTCCCAGTATCTTTACGCAAGTGGAGTGTCATGTCAAATATCGGTTTTTAATCCGCTGGGCTCTCCGTATAGTTGGGACTAACATAACAGTATAATTTTATATTAGTCCTAGTGTATACAAAGCTGTAGCTGAACTTAGTATACTGCGAATCCAACCTTGCAATCTAGGCCTTCCAGCAGACGAGATGATGTCAAATTGCGATCAAAGTGCGTCTGCACCTCTGCGGCTAAACAATTCTTGTTCATTCTGGCATAATTTGAAACACTGTCAACAATCGTCCACATTTCCTTAACATGAATAGGCCTACTTAGTATAGTTAATATCTAATCGAGTCCCCTCAGATGAAATTTTAGTTATACAGACTGGTTTATATACATGTAGATACAAACCACTTCCAATCACTGGACTCGAGATTACACGTCAGTCACATGATTTTTGCTGCCGAAATTAAGGCAAAACAATAATCTTATCTCTCGTTGAGGACAGGTAAATCACGTCTGGGAAAAACTGTATACACGAAATCATAAAACACTTTGTTTATAAAGCCAGTGTTGTGCGAACTCCTAGTAAAGTGATAACAAAGTAAACAAATCCTGTCTCCCGTCATCCTGACCTCTATGTACCCAGGACATTTAATCCAGTTACCGTTAACCTGGCACAGATAAACCGACTCAAGCCCTCAAACTGGCTTAAAGCCATGTCACAAGCTGGGGCAAATAAACCGGATAAAATGCCCCCACTTTGTGTTCACACGGGCGAGATCGAACTGGCTCAAAGCCATGTCGCAAGCTGGGGCAAATAAACCGGATAAAATGCCCCCACTTTGTGTTCACACGGGCGAGGTCGAACTGGCTCAAAGCCATGTCGCAAGCTGGGGCAAATAAACGGGATGAAATGCCCCCACTTTGTGTTCACACGGGCGAGATCGAACTGGCTCAAAGCCATGTCGCGAGCTGGGGCAAATAAACGGGATGAAATGCCCCACTTTGTGTTCACACGGGTGAGATCGAACTGGTTCAAAGCCATGTCGCGAGCTGGGGCAAATAAACGGGATGAAATGCCCCCACTTTGTGTTCACACGGGCGAGATCGAACTGGCTCAAAGCCATGTCGCAAGCTGGGGCAAATAAACGGGATGAAATGCCCCCACTTTGTGTTCACACGGGCGAGATCGAACTGGCTCAAAGCCATGTCGCAAGCTGGGGCAAATAAACGGGATGAAATGTCCCCACTTTGTGTTCACACGGGCGAGATCGAACTGGCTCAAAGCCATGTCGGGAGTTGGGGCAAATAAACGGGATGAAATGCCCCCACTTTGTGTTCACACGGGCGAGATCGAACTGGCTCAAAGCCATGTCGCGAGCTGGGGCAAATAAACGGGATGAAATACCCTCACTTTGTGTTCACACGGGCGAGATCGAACTGGCTCAAAGCCATGTCGCAAGCTGGGGCAAATAAACGGGATGAAATGTCCCCACTTTGTGTTCACACGGGCGAGATCGAACTGGCTCAAAGCCATGTCGCGAGCTGGGGCAAATAAACGGGATGAAATGCCCCCACTTTGTGTTCACACGGGCGAGATCGAACTGGCTCAAAGCCATGTCGCGAGCTGGGGCAAATAAACGGGATGAAATGCCCCCACTTTGTGTTCACACGGGCGAGTTCGAACTGGCTCAAAGCCATGTCGCAAGCTGGGGCAAATAAACGGGATGAAATGTCCCCACTTTGTGTTCACACGGGCGAGATCGAACTGGCTCAAAGCCATGTCGCGAGCTGGGGCAAATAAACGGGATGAAATGCCCCCACTTTGTGTTCACACGGGCGAGATCGAACTGGCTCAAAGCCATGTCGCAAGCTGGGGCAAATAAACGGGATGAAATGTCCCCACTTTGTGTTCACACGGGCGAGATCGAACTGGCTCAAAGCCATGTCGCGAACTGGGGCAAATAAACGGGATGAAATGCCCCCACTTTGTGTTCACACGGGCGAGTTCGAACTGGCTCAAAGCCATGTCGCAAGCTGGGGCAAATAAACGGGATGAAATGCCCCCATGAGTTATTATGTGTGTCAAGTATACATTCCGCACGTTGAACATTCACTTGTTTGTTTCGAAGAAAGGTCAAACCAGCCCCAAGTTTCTACACCTGCATAAACCAATATTTTGCCGGTGGACTTAAAATCCCCAAAGGCCTGCTTATGCCTATGCATTGTTTTCATGCTAGTTCTATTAAATGTGATGATGTTACAGCCCAAGTGTCTTTCTATACAAGTTGAACTTTTTTTAAATAGACGAAGTGCCTAAGTACACTAACCTTTTTACATCACATCATGTTATAAGCCATGGTGCATGGAGGCATGCTGATGTTGTTACTATTCGTGCATTTACAGGCATCTGCGCTTAAAATAAAGACCTAAAAAGTTAAATTGATATTACCATCGCTGTTCTTGTTTTATTCCCTGTACTCTTATCTTATCCATTGCATGACAAATATTCCTATGAGTTGTGTGATGTACGTGTGCCATTGTTTTAACAGCCGTGCAAACACAGCATAATTACTAGCTATTTTTTTCTGACTGATATCTGTGTTTCAAGCAGACTGCGGGATTGCAAACATGCCTCGTAATTACAACCTGTTTTACGTCGATGAGACAGAGTACTTTGGGACATGTTCAAGACAGGGCATAAGAGCTTGGTCAATGCCATTTCAGAAAACTACTGGGGCTAGATACCAACATATCAACATTTTGTCTTAAGAGAAATGGCAGCTTATATAGATTGTTTATACCTATTTGTCGGCGAATAATATATATGTTGTTATTTATTGCAAATAACGCCCCAGGGACAAACTGTAGCTCACGTATTAGTGTCTTTGACAACCAATGTTTTCATAAATACTGTTAACTATATCCTTAAAGATGGATTCGTTGATAAATCACTAAACTGTATATATACCTGGTTGACATTATACAGATGTTTTTATTTACTTTTCATTATATACTACTGAATAATTCATGGGAAACTTTAATGGTACATCAGATAATCCAATTTGACCTTAATTGTTACAATTATTGCCTCTTTACCAATGCAGATAAAGAATTTCAATAAAAACCAAAAAATACACAAAAACGTATAGAAAATACCTTATCACGGTCAGATTGAGCACAGCATGTTATGTAACCTAGGCGGATCGTTTTATGGGATATCCCATAGAGTTCAGATATAGGCCTGATGACCTGTGTTATATATGTTCGAGTCGAAGTAAATTCGCTTCCCCCTTCACTTTGTAATGGTCTGAAGGATTAAAGACAGAAATATGTTCTGTCTAAATTTCCCAGGTATGGAATCATGTGAAGATTTTGCTTTTCGATATGCACAAACAATAATAATCATCATCATAGACAACCAATAAAATAATTTACATTTCATTCGTTGAAACAATGCGACACTTCAGCTCACTCGTAGTCAATGGAAATGTTTTATAACATGTTTGAACCAAATATTGTATTTGCTGGCAATGACTGACGATGTGAATAGTCACTAGCCGTGTAGCTGATGGACATCAGGTAGGCACTCTAACTCAGCATTTCGTATTTGGTATCACCCTCTGATATTTCATTTCTGACATTGTTAATTGTTCCTGTTTTTATAGCAATTTATCAAAGGGTCTTGCACACATATAAGAATCTCTGCTGTCCTAGGGCCAGTTTCATGAAGCTCACTTAGCTAAGTTTGCCCTTAACTACTATGATGACATATGTTGTAGGACAACTTAACACTAAGTATGCTTTTGTTACTGGTTTTCCGGGCCAGGATTGGTTTGGTTGTTTTTCGAAACATCAAACAATAAGACACTGAATAAATTGTGATGTAACACCTTGTCAAGTTTAATGGCAGAACCATTTATTTAAAAATTACAAATTAAAACATAGCAAGGTGTCAGATGTAACACACCGTGAAATCAAGGACATAAGCTTTACCATAAACAAATGTTTCACAATATCAATTGGTTTGTTGTTTATTTCGTACAGTGTTTTTTATTAATTTTATTTTTATTGGTATTTTACACCGTACTCAAGAATATTTCACTTGTACGACGGCGGCCAGCATTATGGTGGGAGGAAACCAGACAGAGGGGGAAACCCACAACCATCTGCAGGTTGCTGGAAGACCTTCCCACTTACTGCCGGAGAGGAAGCTAGTCTTACAGTGTAGTCAACTGTCTAACATTAACACATAAGATTCTCCTTTTCTGGTATTTATGCCAAAGTGTTGCATTAAACAGTATCATTAATGCATACATGTGTAATAAACTTTCATATAGCGAAGCTATAGCATCAGCGTTACTTGAAACGCAATGCTTTATCGCTGTCTACAAAACACATTGATCTGTACCGGACCCAATGTAACAATGTGGGGCCGCGATACTAGGCTACAAGGTGCGATTTGTGACGTGGATAACCAGTGGATACAGGCAGTATGTTTTAAAGTAACCCATGTCTACCCCTAACACACAAAAGGTTAGCGGTGTGCTATATAAGCCCGTGAGGAGCATTGGATTCCATATAACGTATGCTTGTTTACAGGGTGGATGTTAATTCCTGACTTTTTCATCTGTGACTAACATTCGTACATATCACCGGTTCACAATTGGAAAGATCATTTTAAAATGAGTAAAATTATACAAACGCCAATTATCAACAAATATGACGAGTAAATATGTATGTTACGATGAAGGCTGGTGACGTGAAAATTAAGTAGCGGTATAAATAATTTGTCAGTGTTTCAGCCAAGTAACGTGTTATTATGAGCATGATATTCAAATGAAGTTCAAAACAAATATATACTTTGTACATCTGTTGCCACAACATGGATGAAATATTACCGATTTGGCACGAAGCCATCGTCACTAATTAAATGAAATTGTAACGCTGCACGGAAGATTACATCGGCGCTAATAGACAGAATTTTTTGCGACCCTGTATTCCGTGTTATATGTTATATCACCGAGGAGTGATCACAAAATAACAATAATAAAATATATTTATATATTTCTTGATCACTCCTCAGTTATCAAGGCAGAAGTGCCAAGTTTATGCTTTGAGCACATATAAACATGACAAATACAAACATCAGTCAGCGATTCCCGTGCATAGGCCCATAACTTACAAATAAAACCCTTCTATATAATGTATGCGTCGAAACAGACATTTGTATAGGCCTACCAGCCGTCAACCAAAACGTCAATTTCCAAATTGATGTTTAACACAAACCATCCATTTAAGCAACTAAGACAGTATATATAAAGTGCGAAATTTGAACGGAATCATGCAAAGGGAAGCTGCCAATAGTTTTCGGTGACGGAAAGACGCAAGGAATGTTGTCAGTATTCAAGTGGTGCACGATGGCAGTATGTAAGTTCTCAGTAATAATGTATAATAATGTAGGCCTATCTCAGTTACGCTTTGATAGCAACTGTTCAAATATCCAACGTGGTAAGACCTGTAATCTGTCAGACATGATATAGACATGTCCGACATTTAAAGATCACACTCCAAATATTTTTGTGTACGATTTGGCAGTAGCCTAAAATGAAACGAAAGAGTTGATGTTTCAACAGGATAGTCATAAGTACAAATTCAAAAGAAGTCATTAATTATTAAGACCATTTCACATAGTGAACCTGTAATAAATAAATATGTACATGATGAATATCAGCTAACAGTTTTGCGCTGATTCGTTGATAATTTTGGGGATCTATATACAAGAGTACAGTTATGAAAGGCTTACAGTCATATACATGCATATCACTACATGTACCCAACATCACTGCGTCAAATAAACTGCGTGTAAATTACAAAAATTGTCTGAAAATTGCTAAAAAAAAAATTCCTCTGAAATAAATGATGCAGAAGCCCCCAATGACCGATCAACAAGGCCAACTGTATTGATTTGTTTTTTTTTTCATTGGCTGTAATATCATGGGTTCGTTTAATCAGGGGCTAATATAACAGGTGTATTAATCCCAGGTTTAATACATTACGGTATAAGTTAAGAACTATTACATTCCTTCTGCTGAACACTTAGACTCGAATATCAGCAGGTATACAGGTTAATTCGTGTCCAAATTAGGTATAGGATCAACAAGATTATTAATTACTTTCAGGCTCACTTGATTATTGCCCATGAAGAGTTGACTGAAAGAACATACTTACATGTAGGTCTACGTCTATGTATGCGCAGTGGCCTATTGATCTACAAAGCCTGAGTAATATAATTATACTTAGTATGGGCCTGTATAATATAGGCATTCATATTAATGTTTGTATCAAATTGATGTTTTTTTTTTGGTTTTTGTTTTGTTCTTCAAATTCAAATTCTTCACTACCAGCACCAAACGCCGAGAAATTAGGCCCTTTAAAATCCGTTACATTCGCGATCACTCGCATATTAACCTGACAGACAGAACACCGGTCATGTACGCTGCGAAATAACCCATGTGTTCGCTTCTTAGATTCACAGATGTATGTAAATATAATCCACATCAATACTTTGCAGGTTATAACATATTTTATTCGCAGAGGTTTAGCATACAGTATAAGGCATTGTACGGGGAGAGGCCTGTACACGCATTGGCCCTCGGGCTGGTATCAGTGCGTGGACCCGATTGATCCCGAATAGCAACGACATTGGGTCACGTGATCAAACTTTCAGTTGTCAAGTTTTCTCGTTGAGAGACGATGTCACCACTTGAGTTCAAAGCAGTTTAGGTTATTTTCTTGTAGTTCACTGCATTAAGATAAGGATAAAGGTATGCTAGGCTGTTGCGACGAATGACTTTTCTTATCCATGCAAAGAATTTCCTGAGGCATCGTGACTCAAGGAGAGAAATTTACTTTTTGTATGGCTCTTTGACAGCACTACAACAACAACGTTTGTCACTGGTCGTATTTCACACATGCAACGCGTATACGTGTTGGCTGCGATTGTTTCGTTGTTTACAGTATATTCGTTGAAAACAATGCTTTACCAAGACCTTTGTGTGACTCTTTCTAATTTTACTACTTAACTGTTCATAATTAAAACTTTAGAAGAGAAACGAAAGAAGCATTTTAATTATTGTTTTCATAATTTTAATTTCTGAAATATAACCATAAAGATAACATGAGAGATGCAAAGGGTTGCAGGTAATATGTGAGATACAATTTTTGAACAAGGGCTGCAGAAATATGTATGTTGTGATAAAACAGCTGTTGTCTATGAATGACTGATTTTTTTTTTTGTTGAAAAACCTGTTGATATTAATTTTTTGTATGCTTCAAAAAGCATTTAGGTATGGTGTATAAAAAACAAAACAAACAGAAAATTTGAAATATTTAACGGCTGTTACACAAAAATTGTCCAAAAATGATATATTAATTTTTTTTGTTTACCTAACATTGTGATCATAAGATTTAGGCCTTTTTAATAGTGTTCACAGACCTTCATGCATGTGCTCCCACTCAGCTTAATATAGCCTAGCCGTTTATAAGGAAAGGTAGTGTCAAACTTTCAGGGGATGTAGGAAGACTGATTCTTAATTATTAATAGTTGTTTATGTTATTGACTTACAGGATCAGGATGAGGATTTTCTGCAAAAGTGTATTCTTTATGTTTGAAAAAAACACTATTTAGAGAAGAACATAAAAATAAAAAGATATGACTTTAGAAAATCCTCCCCAGCTTGGAGCTTTGGAGATGGGCCTAAGAGATCTGCGATGCTCTCAGGTAAAGACTGAATGCATTACCTATGCTTTATTGTTGAGATAATTATTGATGTATTGATTGTGGGGCCCTGCTCACTCCTTATTGATACCAGAGGAACAGGAGTAATAGCCTGTCAAGATAAGCCGGATTGGATAAATTTTAGTCAGACATGGATTAATGCATTGGAGAAAAGGTGATAAGTGTCATTATAATACTAAGTAGTGAAACTGTCCACTTTTATACCTTTCAGTGTTTTCCTTTCTTCTTTTTTTTTTTTGTTTTTTTTTTTTTTGGTTTGGGACATTTCACTGGTAAGTCATAATCTTGTTCTCCCTCTGTTTACTTAGTTAATGGAAGTGCCAGAGTTCCAGAACATGTATGATGCTATAAAACATCACCACAAGGAGCAGAAACTGTCACGTTTGACGGGAAATGTCCGTAATAAAATGTAAGTGCATGTATATTTGGGGAACAGAGATAAAGAGGAATAGTTATGTATCAGTGAAGTGAAAATAACATTGCTGCAAGTAATTCCATAATTGTACACTGGCAAGCATTTATAGAAAAGATTCTATAGATTTATGGAAAGAATTCTCCAAGTTCATAATAATTCACAGATAGATTCAGAGCTTGAACAGCGCTTTGCTGCAGATGTGATTTTTTAATGTGAACAATCAAGACACATCTTTTCATGTGAAGCGTGGTAATATGTGACTGGCAGACTTTAACACCGAAAGTGATATTTGATTACAGAAATCAAGGGCAATCAGACACAAAGTTTTATCTCATCCTTGCGAAGATGCTATATGAAGTTTCACAGTAAGTACATCAACTGTATTTTCTGCTAGTATTTCAGCAGAGATTTGGTTTTTTTTCGTCGTCATATCTTAATTGTGTTTGGTAAATGCTCTGCTGGTTTCCACACATTTTACTTAAAATGAAAGCACCAGAGTACTTCTGGGCTCAGGCCTTTGTGGCCTTGTGGTTAGCATGCCAGCTCCGCATTATGACCGAGAACCTCTCACCAATGCAGTTGCTGTGAGTTTAAGTCCATCTCATACTGGCTTCCTCTTAGCAGTGTTTGGGAAGGTCTGACAGCAATGTGCAGATGGTCGTGGGTTTCGCCCAGGCTCTGCCTGGTTTCCTCCCACCATAATGCTGACCACTGTCATATAAATATTCTTGAGTAGGGTGTAAAACACCAATCAATCAGTCAATCAATCCAACAGTGCCTAAATTTAAGAATTACTCTTATATTGTTATGGTCTTACTCTCTTATCTTCAGAAGTCCTGGAAACAGCCAAGAAAACAACCTCAATATGGTTTACAACTGGTACAAAGTGAACAAAAGCCAAATCAAATCTGGTCCTGTAAGTCGAAGTACATGTTGTTGTGTAAATGACCTTAACTTTTGTCTTTCACTAAGTTTGTTCATTTTGTCTGATTCTGATTGTTTGATTGCAGAAAGGTGGTTTGAGGTTTGCTTGGAAGAATGATAGCCTGTTTGAAAAAGGGATTTCTCTGTACCAAAAACAATATTTGATGTCATTTACATGTTTTTGTCTCTAAAGAATGCTCTTCCTGGGATGAAATTTTAGATCATTTAAAGGATATTATATTTCAGAGTATTTACATATGGAAGGTGACATGATTGGATGATCATTTTTAGCATATTACATTGTCAAAACTACGAACAGACGTTCCGCCATAAATTATGCTGTTCAAACACTAAATATGTCAGTTGAAAACAGCAGAAAATTTTAGATGTACAAAAAAAATTTGCATTATCTAAATTTAATTTCATACTCCTCACCATGTGGTTTTCATTGCATCTGATCTAAAATGTTCTTTTCTTTCTATTGATTTTAGAAATTTGGGAAAGGAGCTGAAAAGTTAAATTCAAACTCCAGCAGAAGGTCAAAAACTAAAGCAACGCCAATTCGTCTGTCATATGCTGTGAGTAAAGATTTATCAACATGTGTGATCTGTTCTAACCGAGGCAAAAGTCATAACAGCTCATGTTAGACTGAGTTATATTGATCCAAACCAGCATATATGTGGCTGGTGTATATTAGGATGAGAGATCGCCAGAGCATGCAACATAAAACTGACCGTGATGCTACTAGCAGGCAATTAATGATTGTTGATGTATATCGTCAATGGGGTGAGTTTAATTCCAAGAAAACTCAAATTTAAAAAAAGGTGTAAAAATTTAAGACAGAGTGTTCAACTTGAGAAGGAAATCCACTGAGGATTGTAGTAGTCATTGCATCTGGATACATGTGCATTATAGATCAGATGATTTTAACAGTAATCTATAGTAAGGAAACTTGCTTTCAAAGTTTTAGGTGTATAGATAACTGGTCTTAACAGAGTTTTTTAATATAATGTAATTTGGATATACATGTGTTTAATTATGTGCTCATTAATTTGTCACAATACAGATTGAAGTACAAACAAACATACCTAAACTTAGGTGATGTAGATCTAACCAATATAGGTATTAAACATTGAGAATCGCCAAGTAACTCGTAGTTTGATGACTTAGCCTGTCGTATGCGGTTGAAGTGTCCTAGAGTGGAGAGGACAAAAAAGAAATAATGCAGTTTATGTAAACATCTCTTGGCGTCCTTTGTGGCTGAGGTGGCTAGCATGCCAGTCCAGCACAATGACCCAGGAGGCTCTCGCCAATGCGGTCGCTGTGAGTTCAAGTCTAGGGGATGCTGACTTCCTCTTGGGCCATAAGGGGAAAGGTCTGCCAGCAATCTGCATACAGTCAAAGGTTTCACCCTGGTCCACATAATGCTTACCATCGTTGTATAAGTGTAATATTCTTAAGTACAGTGTAAAATACCAATCAAATAAATAAAGAAATAAATGAACATCTGTGTTTTAGCATCAAGCCCCAGCACATGATGGCTCTCATTGCAGTGGGAGTAGTGAGATTGATGTGAACTGGACCCTGTCTCGCTCTCCATCCCCAGACTGGGACCTTGCCTCTTACTCTCACACCAGCGATGAGGAGAACTTTGAGCTGAACCATGATATTGTGGATCAGTACACCACTCGCTCAGGCAGCACATTTGAGTCCCATACTCTTAGCTCTGTCCCTACAGTTCGCCCACCACACAACACAGTAAGTCAGCAGATACATTATGCATGTAACTGATCTCTCATTCTGAGAAAAGAAGGTGAGTCAAGAGATACACTTGTACATGTAACTGATTTATCATTCTGAGAAAAGAAGGTGAGTCAAGAGGTACACTTGTACATGTAACTGATCTGTCATTTTGATAAAGGGAAGTAAGTCAAGAGATACATGGTACATGTTACTGATTTCTAACAAAAGAGGATAAGTCAAGACATACATTGTACATGTAACACAGCTCTTATTCTGAGAAAAGATGATAAGCCAAGTGATATGGTGTAAATTGTCTCTTTCTGAGAAAAGGATTGTAAATCCAGGGATACATTGTACAGATAACTGGTCTCTTTATGAAAAATGGGATGTCAACTTATCTCTCTGAGAAAAACAGGGTAAATCAAAAGATACATCTGGTCAGATCTCACATTCTGATAAAACAGGTTATGGCAATAATTAAATTTCATGTGCATATGATTTGAAAGTGAGGCTTGTTATATATAGATGGCAAGATGGCAATTATCAGTTGTGTGCAACTGATAATATCTAACAATTTTCATTCAGAAGTTAATATTGTGTCTATATTGTTTGTGTTGCAAAACTAAAGGGCATCAGAAAAGAATTATATTTATACAAACATGACAGATCCATCTAATAATCCTCTTAGAATCAACTTCGAATCTTATAGGGCAACTTAGCCTTTGACAAGTCTGAAATTCTCAAATTTATCTTGTAACTTATAAGAACGAAGTGCCTAGATCTTATGTTTTAAAATCTGTGGAGTTGTCAGAAGTGCTAATGTGTAATCCTGGTATACTCTGTCATGTCTGTCACAGATTTCCTCTGCTGGACGTTTGAAAGGAGGCAATCCACGCAAGAAGAAGTCTGCTTCATCTGTCTTCTCAAGCAACATCAAACACCCTATTTCAAGTTTAGTAAATCCCCACGCTGCTGTGTCCATTGCCTCGGCCTCAGGTTCTGAAGACCCTGTGTCATCTACAGCTCACTCGCGTAAAAGTGGTGTGTGCATCTTGAATGAAGACATGTTGTTTTGATTCAGTCTGTTGATGTGATTTCAAGATCATGAATCTGAAAAGATAAGAAAACTATGTAATTACATACTAGAGTCCCTAAAGTAGGGAAGATCTGAACAAGCTGTTATTATTGTTTCTTCACATAAGTTTAACTAGATTTCATTTTCATGTATAGGGCATTTTAGTTGTTGCTTGTGGTCACTTAGCCAAGCCTTTAAGATGATAAATGGTTATTACAGTATTTGTCAACATGTAATTAATCAAATCAGACTTTAGCAGACCTATACATGTATATGAAAAAAAGTTTTTGGTTGAATCCTTTCCTTTTTTAAATTTTTTAGACTTTGCTGGTGCAAGCTATAAGATGCTATGTATAATATCGTATGTTTCTCTGATGATCTGTAATTAATTAATTTTCAGCTTTTTGGACTAGTACATAAAATATTCTAGAGTACTTCGTATAGCACAATTCTGTTAAATGCTGTATTTCACCTGAAGCCTAGCCCTTTTTGAGTGACCGATTTTGCTTGATTTCTGATTGATTCATCCATCTAAATACATGAAATTAATGGAACCTGAACAATTTTAAAGCCTTTATATGCTTTTGGAAGTAAATTTTTGCAGGCTAATCTCTGGGTGAAATATAGATATCATGTTATTAAATGTTAATATAGTCATTAACAATGTTGTGACATAGATGTACTTGAAACATTTATTTACTTCGAAGAGAGCTCTGGAGTTCCTTTAAGACCCATCACTGTGGCGGACATGCGCTCAGCCAGAATGGATACATTTAAAGAATTCCAGCATGAACTTCTTCAGGGACAAGACACCATAGGTATTGTATATGCCAACAGATTTGGTTCTGTGAGCCTTAAATTATGCATGATGTAGAAGTTTAAAATTTTGATTTAAGTCTTTGTGGAATCAGTTCCAAGTGATGACCAGTCATTTCCATTCATCAAAATCTGCTTAGTTTACTATGCCCACAAATCTGAAATGTGACAAAGAGGTGAATTATTATTGAATACAGTGTAAAAAAACCCATGAAATAAATAAATAAATAAATAAATAAATAAAAGGAGCTGTCTCTGTTAGCCCTTCATCAGGACACCAAAATGATCCACTTCACTGAAACTAGAATTCAGCTAGATGTTATGTGAACCAAATCAAGAGACTGTATTAACATATTTCCATTTCCGCTGATAAGCTTCATAAAGTAGAGTGTTGTGCTAACTCCAACAAAATATACAAGGCGATGCATGATTCAGTATTTCGGTTTTGGTTTAAATAAAACCAAAATATTGAGTCACGAATGGCCTTGTATCTTCTGTTGGAGTATTAACATATCTGACATCCTTTACCTGTAGGAAACATGACTTTACTAGGCCGCAGTGGTACACCTTATGATTTGCGCTATGTAGCACATGATCATGGAGAGAGGCCTGAGTTAGAAACTGAGCAAGTTATCTCTGCAGTTAATGGGATGGCTGACAAGCAAAAGCCGTTACTTAAAGGTAAAATATAGATTTAGTTTAAAGTATTAAATGAATACTTTGAGCATTTAATTATACAGGCTGATGATTTAAGGGCTTCTGCATTTGAAGTGATTTTTCTTATTTGAGTTGAATAAAATTGTAAAAATCTTAGCTAGTTTATGTAAATGCATGCA
This sequence comes from Liolophura sinensis, assembly GCF_032854445.1. Lineage (NCBI taxonomy): Eukaryota > Metazoa > Mollusca > Polyplacophora > Chitonida > Chitonidae > Liolophura > Liolophura sinensis. The sequence goes on along the minus strand of NC_088302.1, from coordinate 51,921,161 downwards.
TATATTACATCTAGATTACCTGTGTACATTACATACTCCAATATATTTAGTGCAGATTTCTAGTCCCCTTATTTAAAGGGATGAATCTATCCTTAGTATAGGTGAATAAAGATAACAACAAATAACCTACATGTACACTTTGCTTGTATGACGTTTGTGATTATAGGAGACCAAACTGAGTCGCAGGCTGTAATTAATCAATCCCTGACTGATTTCTGTCAGACAACCGACAACTACTACCCTTATAAACAGCGCAAGTATTCTGCTGTACCCAAATCTGCTCCCTCCAGAGACCAGACTCCATTGGGTACCCCAGCAGGGGTGAAGCTAGAGTCTCCAATGTGAGTTGGCCTAAACTCTTATTCTGTTAAGTTGTTTAAAAGCTCTGTATATGTAAGTTCTCTAAGAAAATGATCAGATCTGCAAAGATATATTACATATTTTTGTCCAAGTGCATAAATCAGAAAACCCTGGAGGAGCATTTCTATTTTCAGTTGAAGAATGATTTCAGCTTATGAATTTCAGTGAAAGTTGATGCTTATTAATCTTCAGAAATGAAGTGCAATTGTGCTATGTGTGTACCAAATAACATATAAATTCTGAATTTTTCTTAAGGAACAGGCAAGCTCAAATCTCCAAACCCAAGCATAAGTGTATTGCTGAATGAATGGACTAATAACTTACATTTTTTAATTGAAAGAAATGGGCTAGAGCTCATTTCCTTATGAAGAATGCAACCATTGATAATTATTACTTCATCGTCGTTGTGAGTTTGCCAAGTTTAAAAACTTTGTGAATTTTCAAATGTGCAGGAATATGACCACTGGGGAATCAACATCTCAGCCTTCTGTTAAATTGGACGTGATCATGAATGTAATTGATGATGTTACAACCAAAATGACTCGCTTCAGGGAGAAGGTAAGGCGTGTTGAGATATATACTACTTTTACAGTGCCACAGTGGTGTTTTAGTTTGCAATGGTAAGGAATTGTTTAAAATATTTCTAGCTCCAGACCCCTACCAAAATGTGATGGATTGCTACTTATCCCAGTGCCAAGCAATGCACAAAATTCCATCTAAATCTGTGCATATCTTTCTTTGTAAATTTGTTGGCACAGACAAACAGATGGACAGGTGAGCCATGACAACAACATATCCTGTTTGGCCAGATAATATATGTATGGATTTATGCTTGGGATTTTACGTTGTATTTAACAGTTTTTATAGGCAGAGCATATTATGTTGTTTGTCTGTCTGTTTGTCTGTCTGTATTGGTGTCAGGGCTATATCCCCAAATGTTTTCTGTGTAGAGTTTTAATTTTTGGTGAATACATACATACATACATACATACACAGATGATGATGTGTTGCAACTCACATTTGTTCATTTCTGCCGTTGTCTTGGTTACCAGATTGCCATTTTCCCTAATCATACTATATAAATAGATATGATTTTGTGTTCGTGCTATAATTCATGTTTGTTTTTTTACGCACATTTTTAATATTTGGTTGAAACATGGATACACTAATGATGATGTGTCACAACTCACATTTGTCCATTTCCGCGGTTGTCATGGTAACAGGATAGCATTTCTTTATTTATACTTTATAGAAATGAATTTATATTTGGGCTACAACTCCAACTGTTTTCTGCATGAAGCTTTTATTTTTGGTGGACACATTCATTCACTTGTGCAGTTGTTCTGGTAATTAACCACATACCTATCATCAACACAGAGAGATTTCCTTCAGGGGTTATAGTCACCACAATGCAGCTGGTATTTTTGTATACATTTCAAACAAATGCATTTGTTAGGGCGTATGTTGTGTTCACCTGAACCATTATTCAGTCATATGACAAAGAGGCCAGATAATAACATATGCATTTATCTGTGAAAATTACTTACACCTATGTGTTGCTTTGATTTGTTCAATATCTTTTTTTCACAGTAATATTTGAAAGATCAAAGCATTTATTAAATATAATTATTTGCTTTTCAGCAGAATTGAATAGACTAAAACTAAAAAGAAGCCCATGATGTCCTAACTTTGTTTACTTATTTCCAGCTAGGGCCTGTTCCTCAGCCAGGTTTTCGTCCCCCTGCTCGGCCCACACCACCCCTTCCAAAGGCTCCAGCCAGGACCTGCACTATACATATACCCACCCAGGATGCTCCTTTTGCTGCATCAAGGACCCGGCCAGCTACATTTCACACCAGGCCCCAAACGGCACAGCCAAGGTCCTCATCCCTATCATTGTCAACAAACTACAGACCATCATCATGCGTTCGGAGATCACCAGAAAAGTCTCCACCTGGCCGGCACCCCTCACCTGAGAGACCAAGGACAGCTCACTATGGGTAAGCCAGCAATAAGCTTTTATGTCTTTACAAGTGCTTTGTAGGTTCTGGCTTAAAGAGCTACATCAGTGTCAAAACCTCAGTGTCTTTCATGTCGGGTGAACTGATAAAGATCAAAATAGTATGAATTACTTTCCAGCATTGTGAAAAATTTGAATTGCGTGAAAGCGAAAGTCTTTGGAAACTGACATAAACTATTGGAAATCTGGTTATTTGAGGACGCTTAAGGTAAAGGTATTAAATAGTATTATTTATTATTGAATCCATAGGATTTCTTTCATATCATTTAAAATTTTCACAGAGTTTCTGTTGGAACTGAAATAGCTCCTTAAGATCCAGGTTTAAGATCCAATATAGACATTAAGCTGTAAACCGAGGTGTTATCTATGTTTCTCAGTTATGATTTGTTGTTGGAAATATTTGATGATTGTAGACCTTTTTAATTGTTGAGACAAAATATTGTACTGCATGGACAGAAAAGAAAGTACTTGACGAGAGCTCATTAGTGAAACAGTGTCAGAAGATTTTTGTTGTTCCAGTATCACCATTTGTCTCGCATCAGACAAAATAATCAGGTTTTCATTGATCAGTAATTGTTCTGTATGACTGTGCATATTCCCAAGTTTTGCAGTAAATGCAGTGTGCCTGTTGACTGGGTTATCTCCCTTTGCTCTGATGTGAACACAATCACTGGAACCATTCTCCTGCGCTGAATTGATGCATCTTTTGCAGAATGAATTTCTCACATGTACATGGTTACTCACTGACAGGATATGAAAATATATGGTGTCAGTAACTGTCAATGTGATGGTTACTGACGCCATGTATTTCTAATAGACTGAGTAATTATAAGAGGTAATTCCTTACAAGCAGGTAGAAAGTTTGGTGGTAATGGACCATCAAAATTGGTATATATATATATAAGCATTTATCACATTTTTTTCTGTTGATTCACAGCTTTGTGTATTATATTGTTTGTATGTAACAGACTCTCACTTTATTTATTTGACTGCAGGATAGAGCAAGAGAAACGCAGACAACTTCCTGTTCCTCCTGGGATGACACAGAAGAATACAGTGTTACCTCCGTCTGCTCAGAATATTGCACAGGCTTTAGACTGGAGAGGAAAAGTCTCCCCTGATGTCATCAGTAATAAGTAAGTAGATATATTTATGCGTTAATTTATTTATTTGATTGGTGGTTATGCTGCGCTCAAGATGATATCACTTACATGACGGTGGACAGAATTGTGGTACATTTACCGGTTATTGTTGTCTTATACCTCAGATGGGTATGGTCTGGCATGGGAGGCCACACCTATGTCTAGTTTATTATTACACGTTGATCTGTTACTGTTGTCTTATACCTCAGATGGGTAAGGTCTAGCATGGGAGGCCACAACTATGTCTAGTTTATTATTACAAGTTGATCTGTTACTGTTGTCTTATACCTCAGATGGGTAAGGTCTAGCATGGGAGGCCACAACTATGTCTAGTTTATTATTACACGTTGATCTGTTACTGTTGTCTTATACCTCAGATGGGTAAGGTCTAGCATGGGACGCCACACCTATGTCTAGTTTATTATTATACGTTGATCTGTTACTGTTGTCTTATACCTCAGATGGGTAAGGTCTGGCATGGGAGGCCACACCTATGTCTAATTTATTATTACAAGTTGATCTATTACTGTGGTCTTTTACCTCAGATGGGTAAGGTCTGGCATGGGAGGCCACACCTATGTCTAGTTTATTATTACAAGTTGATCTGTTACTGTTGTCTTATACCTCAGATGGGTAAGGTCTGGTATGGGAGGCCACACCTATGTCTAGTTTATTATTACATGTTGATCTGTTACTGTTGTCTTATACCTCAGATGGGTAAGGTCTGGCCTGGGAGGTTACACGTACATGTATGTCAAGTTTATCATTACACATTTACCTGTTACTGTTGTCTTGTTCCTGATATGGGTAAGGTATGGCCTGGGAGATCACACCTGCGTCAAGTTTATTATTAGACGTTGACCTGTTGCTGTTGTCTGGTTCCTGAGGTGGGTAAGGTTTGGCCTGGGAGATCACACCTGTGTCAAGTTTATTATTACATGTTGACCTGTTACTGTTGTCTTAATCCTTAGGTGGGTAATGTCTGGCCTGGGAGATCACACCTGTGTCAAGTTTATTATTACATGTTGACCTATTACTGTTGTCTTAATCCTGAGGTGGGTAAGGTCTGGCCTGGGAGATCACACCTGTGTCAAGTTTATTATTACACATTTAGGTGTTACTGTTGTCTTTTTCCTCAGATGGGTAAGGTCTGGCCTGGGAGATCACACCTGTGTCAAGTTTATTATTACATGTTGACCTGTTACTGTCGTCTTAATTCTTAGGTGGGTAACGTCTGGCCTGGGAGATCACACTTGTGTCAAGTTTGTTATTACACATTTACCTGTTACTGTTGTGTTAATCCTTAGGTGGGTAAGGTCTGGCCTGGGAGATCACACCTGTGTCAAGTTTATTATTACACATTTATCTGTTACTGTTGTCTTGTTCCTCAGGTAGGTAAGGCCTGGCATGGGAGGCCACACCTATGTCTAGCTTATTATTACAGGTTGATCTGTTACTGTTGTCGTATACCTCAAATGGGTAAGGTCTGGCATGGGAGACCACACCTATGTCTAGTTTATTATTACACGTTGACCTGTTACTGTTTTCTTGTTCCTTAGGTAGGTAAGGTCTGGCATGGGAGATCACACCTACATGTATTTCAAGTTTATTATTACACATTTACCTTGTTGCTGTTGTCTTGTTCCTGAGGTGGGTAAGGTCTTGCATGGGAGGCCACACCTATGTCTAGTTTATTATTACACGTTGACCTGTTACTGTTGTCTTGTTCCTCAGATGGGTAAGGTCTGGCATGGGAGGCCACACCTATGTCTAGTTTATTATTACAGGTTGATCTGTTACTGTTGTCTTGTTCCTTAGGTAGGTAAGGTTTGGCATGGGAGATCACACCTACATGTATTTCAAGTTTATTATTACACATTTACCTTGTTGCTGTTGTCTTGTTCCTCAGATGGGTAAGGTCTGGCATGGGAGGCCACACCTATGTCTAATTTATTATTACACGTTGACCTGTTACTGTTGTCTTATTCCTGAGGTGGGTAAGGTCTGGCATGGGAGGCCACACCTATGTCTAGTTTATTATTACACGTTTACCTGTTACTGTTGTCTTGTTCCTGAGGTGGGTAAGGTCTGGCATGGGAGGCCACACCTATGTCTAATTTATTATTACAGGTTGATCTGTTACTGTTGTCTTGTTCCTTAGGTAGGTAAGGTCTGGCATGGGAGATCATACCTACATGTATTTCAAGTTTATTATTACACATTTACCTGTTACTGTTGTCTTGTTCCTGAGGTGGGTAAGGTATGGCCTGGGAGATCACACATGGCATGGGAGGCCACACCTATGTCTAGTTTATTATTACATATTGACCTGTTACTGTTGTCTTGTTCCTTAGGTAGGTAAGGTCTGGCATGGGAGGTCACACATACATGTATTTCAAGTTTATTATCACACATTTACCTTGTTGCTGTTGTCTTGTTCCTCAGATGGGTAAGGTCTGGCATGGGAGGTCACACCTATGTCAAGTCTCTGAAAAACAAGAAACGCTCAGAGAGTGCCTCTAAGCGCCCGAAGACTGCCCCTGCACAGGTAAGGAAAAATCAAGTTTGTCAGAATTAGAAATATTGTATTTTCTCTTTATAAAAAAAAAGAAACAAAATGTTTCATTTGCTCACTTTCATGTAGCTGAATTTTCTGTGGACTATTTTGGAAGAACTTTTCCATGGAACAAGGAGCAGAGATTGTAAATATTCACAAGAGAAGACATGAAGGGACATTGTGTAGATTAGCAGATTGCAAAACTTGTTTGGAATTTTACTGTGTTGTCAGTTAAACCAGAATAGTAGTCTTAAAAGTTTTGAGGGAAGTTGGACTGAATTGTACAGCTAAAGCATTGCAAGTGTGACTGTTGATGAACATCCAGGTGAGTCTTTTGAAAGAAAAGAGCCAGCCCCCAGTGCTCTGTGCCAGTAACCAGGTGGTACACGTAAGTCCTGGGAGTCATCCAGTCATTCGGGGCAGCATTCAGCACTCGCAGGGAAACCCACTGGCCAGTCAATCTATTCCACACTCTAATCGGCCACAGCAGCTCGACCAGGAGGATGTTGATCAGATGATGGTGATTCGCTACTTAGGAGGTACCAGTGAGGAGTGAGTACCGACACGCACACACACACAGGTTCTACCTCACTAGCTACACCTCAACAGATACATAGACAGACTCTACCTCAATAGCTACACCTCAACAGACACACAGGCTCTACTTCAATAGCTACACCTCAACAGACACAAAGGCTGTACCTCAGTTGCTTCATTTCGACAGACACACAGGCTCTACCTCAGTAGATTCATCTCACACTCTACCTCAATAGCTTCACCTCAACAGGCACACAGACAGGCTCTACCTCAATAGCTACATGTACACTGCAACAGATACACAGACTCTACTTTAGTAGCTACACCTCAACAGACACACACACTCTACCTCAGTAGCTTCATCTCAACAGACACACAGACAGACTCTACCTGAATAGCTACAGACACACAGGCTTTACCTCAGTAGTTTCATCTCGACAGTTACACACTGTACCTCAACATTTTCACACACTACCTCAGTAGCTTCACCTCAACAGATACACAGACAGGCTCTACCTGAATAGCAACACCTCAACAGACTCACACACTCTACCTCACTAGCTTCACCTCAACAGACACACAGACTCTACCTCAATAGGTACACCTCAACAGACACACGGGCTCTACCTCAGTAGTTTCATCTGGACAGGTTCATACACTCTACCTCACTAGCTTCACATCAACAGACACACAGACAGGCTCTACCTCAATAGCTACACCTTAACAAATACACAGGCTCTACCTCAGTAGCTACACCTCAACAGACACACAGGCTCTACCTCAATAGCTACACCTCAACAGATACACACACGCTACCTCACTAACTTCACCTCAGCAGACACACAGACAGACTCTACCTCAATAGCTACACCTCAGCAGACATACAGACAGGCTCTACCTCAACAGACAAACATGCAGAGTCTGTCTCAACACCTCAACAGACACACACACACACTACCTCACTAGCTTCAGCTCAACAGAAACAGACAGACTATATACTCAGTGTAAAGATACGAACGATACCAGGTATCTTCCATCAGTATGGTGCTCCTATCTATGTCACATGGGAGGAAGTAAGTAACGTGCCAAATGTCACTGGTTTATGCTTGGCACTCTTGATTTCCTCTACCTATAAAACTGACTACCATGATGTTAAAAATTATTTAGTATGGCGATAAATGACACGAAATGTATGAATAAATCCGACCAACCAAAAAAAAAAGAAAATAGGAGACCACAGAGGTAGTTTTTTAAGTAGTGGTCAATTATTCCTGGTAAACAAAAGTCTATATGAAGGAGACCTCAAGGATGCTGCAGTGTGTTGAATTTTGTAATCCAAAGAAATAAATTCAAGGTTTATGTTCATCTTAACTCATTCAAATTTGCAGAAATCCTCCGGGATGGTTTGAATATAACTCTGTAAGTATGAATTTTACACATTTTCACTCTTTTTAGTGTGTATAGAGAGTAGGAAATATCACACAATGAAAATGACAGAGCAATATGAAGTAGCGGTTGATTTTTGTGACTGTGACAATAATATACATATAACAATTACTTATTGTAAAAGAGGCATTGTTCAACAAATCAGTCTGGAACATAATTGTGTGTCATTTCATTATTGTTGGGTATCTTTCAGTCATCATGATGTCAAGTTGAGTTTTATCATTTTTATATATTTAGATGATAGTAATACATAGAATGTATATTTTTTTACATGTGTATCTATTAGAAAACCCTCATTGGTTGAGTTAGCTAAAGATGGCCCATGAGTCCTCTGTCAAATTGTGAGGAATGCATCAGATCATTGAGTTGGGTTTCAGATCAGTGTGTATGTTAGCTTATGTCTCAGGTGAGTGAATCATGTGGTGGGAAAATGAGTCGTGTATGAAATCAGTGAGATGCACCAGTCAATGAGTCACCTGTAAGATCTGAGATCAGTTGGTTGTGTCAGAGCAGTGAATTCTGTGTCAGATCGGTGTGTCCTTTGTCAAACAGCGAGTCATTTGTCAGATCAGTGTCTTGTGTAAAACAGTGAGTTATGTGTCAATTCATTGTGTCCTGTCTCAAGCAGTGAGTCATGTGTCAGCTCAGTGTGTCCTGTCTCAAGCAGTGAGTTATGTGTCAGACCAGTGTGTCCTGTCTCAAGCACTGAGTTATGTGTCATAGCAGTGTGTCCTGTGTCAAACAGTAACTTGGGTGTCAGATCAGTAGGTCCTGTGTCAAGCAGTGAGTTATGTGTCAGCTCAGTGTGTCCTGTCTCAAGCAGTCCTGTGTCAAACAGTGACTTGGGTGTCAGATCAGTGTGTCCTTTGTCAGACAGCAAGGCATTTGTCAATTCAGTGTGTCCTGTCTCAAGCAGTGAGTTATGTGACAGATCAGTGTGTCCTGTCTCAAGCAGTGAGTTATGTGTCGGAGCAGTGTGTCCTGTATCAGACAGTGAGTTATGTGTCATATCAGTGTGTCCTGTGTCAAGCAGTGAATTATGTGTCGGAGCAGTGTGTCCTGTGTCAGACAGTGAGTTATGTGTCAGGTCAGTGTCATGTGTCAGATCATTGACCACATGTTGTCCTGTGTCAGACAGTGAGTCATTTGTCAGATCAGTGATGATTGTGTGAGATCAACGAGGTGTGTGTCAAATCAGTGTCTAGTGTCAAACAGTGAGTTATGTGTAAGACCACTGACTATTGTGTCCAATCATTGAGGTGTCTATCAAATCAGTGTCCTGTGTCAGATCAGTGAGTCTTCAGGCTATTGAGTGCCATATCAGAGTCTTGTGTCAAATCTGAGAATCATGCCAGATTAGCACGTCATGTGTCATATTATAAAGTTTCATATCAGACATTAGGATTGACAGATATCCTCAAGACCTCATTATGAACAAAAATGAGGCGACAGGCATGTACATAGCTAGAATTTTCAGTGATCTCAGAAGTATGTTGTAATATCCATATTGATGCCTGACCATTTATATTCCTTTGGGAATTTTGTCCTAATGATTGTTTTTTGCGTGCCAGGAGCTCTTATCCAGGCTGAGTCAGGGTGAGGCCCGTGTTTCATCTGTCCCCAAGCTGCAGTTCTTGTCCCTCATCACACCCAGGTCAGCTTTGGGACGTAAGTATGATACAGGTCAATTATCCACAGTGCACAATATTTGTGGTTTTGAAATGTTTATTGTTATGCAATGTTTACTCTTTTAGAATATAATGATATGCTATAATATATAGCAGATTTATCCCTGTGGTATTATATGTTATCTCTTGAGCACTGTAAGTTCTGGAATCTTGTTGGAGATGTATAAATGTTGACAAAAGTCATTAGAATCAGAACCAGCATCTGTGCCTAGATTTAAAGATACCTGCCTTGACTGCTTATGCAGCTGTGCTGTATCAAGTAAACACATACTGTCAGACCGCAAGGTGTCGGTCACTGGAACCAGAAAATGTGTAGAAGACAACATGGAGCAGGTTTTTTCCTGTTCGTCTATCTGAACTTTCTAGTCTTCAGAAACGTGTGTACATAACAGTAAGATCAGTGTGCTACTAACCGACAGGATATCCCATTATTTCTTCTATACTGCAGTTTGGTTTTTTTAAGAATCATGTTCTTTTGTAGTTCTTAGGCAACATGTATATCATGAGTTGATTGCTGTACCCTGGACCGTGTCTGTTGTATTCTGCTTGAGTTTAGGTTGAGTTGCAGAAGGGCTTTGTGATACAAGACCAGGTGTAGATCTTGCACATTTTACCTAGTTAGTTGTTGAACTGTTCTCCTCATAGTGTTTAATAGTTTAGCTGAAAATCTGTGCTAATCTTGTGACCCGAGCAGGTGAATATTATGACTCCTGGGGATAAATTCAATACTAGATCTCATCGATTGGCTTCTTCTTGTGGCCTGTTTTGCCACTCACTCTGTGCTTTCCTGCACGTTTCAATCACTAGTGGCTAAATGGTGCTGTTGTAGCAGCTGATTAAGTGGCTCTTTTTAATGACCAATACTTTGCAGGGTTTCCTGCCATGTGGTAATTGATACCTGGCAGTATGTATGTTATCAGGGCTTAACCAGCCCAGGTGAGTCTCAGCCTAGCTGATTGATTTATTTGAAGGCCTTCAATGTACATTACACAGGTAAAGCTGGGTAAGCCATGTAACAAGGGTTTAATGTGAAAGAGCTTATTTAAATTTGATCAGCATTTTGGAATAGGCCCTAGTGTCAAGGATGTGTCAGTTATATAATTGATGTCTGGACCTGGTTTTGCTGATTTGTGATGTATGCAAAGTTCAGGAAGCAATTTGTCCTAGGTACTTCTTCATTATTTATTACACAGGACACATTGTGTCTTTTTGTTTTGTTTTTTTTTTGTTTGTCAAGACTCAGTGTGTTTACATATATCCTGTCTGAAGTCATGTTTACTTTTGCTGTCAATGTGGAGTTAGAATGAGACACAGTTTGTGATGTAATTTCTTTAGTTACAGATACATTTAATTTGATGAAAACTGAAGGAATATTAGGACGACTTTCCATGTTTCAAGTGGTGAAAAGTCCCCTATACATGTAGTTCACTGTACCCAGTTGAATGTGAATTTTCCTGCATTTTTCTAACATAAGTTTAGCTTTTTACTAATCTAAGTGTATATACTTTCCTCAAACACAGCAGTTTAAAGTTGATTGTTATGATACAAAAAATATTCAGGATGTTGGATTAGGGCAAATAGGTTGTGACCCAGTTTAAGGGTTGTTAAGAACAAGTGGTTCCATAAGTCTTGAGGTGAGAGACAAATGCTAATATAACCGTAGTATAACTGATCAAGCCACAGTCATGTGTCAACACACTCCAGGGCAAAGGACAACAGCTTTATTGCTCTTACATTGTCACTGTTGACTTTATGTGACTTTTGGTGGATGGGGACAGTTTTTACATGTAATTAATGTGGTCTTATTACCTGGCCCAGGTACAATCTCACCTTGTATCCAGGTGTATTAGGTCTGTTACAAAGACCAGTTTGTTTGTATTTCATAGTTGGCACCAGAACACACCGTGAACGCACAGAATTGACAGATGAAAATGACAGTCTATTGTAAGTACATTTTTAGCGTTTTCTCTCTACATCGTATTTATCTCTATGTACATGTTTGGAGATTCATAGTAAAAGTTGGCTGTATTCTTTACCTCCTAAAATATATATCTGCAACTAAGTCATTTTTCCTGTTACTATATTTTGTCATAACTACCTGTATAGTTATGTGTATATAGTAATATGCCTATAATGTTGGAATGAGATATACAGTCACTTCCTTATACCATGTACATGTAGTGCCCTAATTCCTCAACCTTTTCGCATATAAAAGAGCAACTTTCAGTGCAATTTGTGCACATTTATAAGATTTTGGAGACACAATTACATTGGTTGGATTGGCCAGTTTCAAAGCTTCATAAAAAGTATAATTTTATCAGTCTGCACGGAATAATGCCTTCAGAATATGCCTGAATAAACAAACATGCGAAACGGTTGAAGACTTACAGTGTATATTCTATCTGCTCTTTAATAAAACTAAATTTGTACACTTTTAATCTGCTTGAATTGAAAAATAAAAATGTTGGAAAGGAAGTTATGTGTTCATAGTGCAGTGTTCATATTGATTATTTTAATACAGTTAAGGTTACCTAGATTGTTGAAAATGATTAATGTATTCAGATAAGATGCTTAGAGTGTGTCTACAATGTACATGTATATGTACCTGTGCTGTACCAGATTAACGGTAATCTGGAATTGCCAGTGTTCATGATATTTCATTTGTATTGGTAATCTGTTTCTCAATAACAAATAATCACTTATCAGTCCCTAGTTAGGAACAAGTTTACTATAATGTTTTGTCAGAATGAATAAAAGTGGTGATGTATAGATTTATACAGTTAATGGTAAACTGATATCACAGCATTATGGTAGAAGGAAACTGGGCAGGGCTCGAGAGAAACCCACGACCATATTATTTGATATTTGCATTCTGTTGTCACAATAATTGTAATCACTTGACAAATGTTTAAATAGTTGGAGTTGTGGACGTTAATTGTAGTGAGCTATCTTAAGTGATACACGGAGAGGATTTCTAAAATAATTATGGTTTTAAGTGTAGTCAAAAAAGGTATATCAAAAAAATGGAAAAAAAAAAAATGAAAAAAAATTCATTATTGAGGCTTTAAAAATTGTTATATGTAGTTTTTAAATGTTAGTTTGGATCACATTCTTAATAAACATGGGATGAGTGTATGATTTCTTCTGTATTGTTCTGCAGTATGGCCAGTGTTTTTGGTCTCTCACTTGTATATTTATGATCTTAAAACAAAGAGTGCTCTATTATAGACATCTTTAATTCTGTTACCAGGGGTCAGGTAGAGGGGCCAGGTGAATGTGACGGTGAACTGAGTACTGGGGACAGTAACCAGCCCTGCGAGAGTGAAAATGAAGATGGAGGACAAGAGACATTGAGACATGAGGTATCAAATCCATTTCTCGAACTATGAGTTGGATTAGAATTGTTAACTTGCTAGTCCATATTTGTACATGAGATTTAGAGTCTTAGAATATGGATGATACTGCTACATGTATTCCATGGCTTGATGCTCAACGTGTAAAGGTATTGAGTTTCCCCGTATTTATAGTATACTTTGGCTGGATAGGCTTTATGCTGTTTTCTTGAGCATGGCACACGGTTAGGCAGCATTGTCAATATGTCAGCATTGTGAGTGGCCTGCCTACTTCAGTGCATTACCTGTGTGAATCAATTGATGTTGAAAGCAACATTTAACTGCAAGCTAGTGAGTATAGTATGTGTGTTGAAGATAAGTTTAGAGTTAAGAGCTTTTTTTGTGTCTATACCAGCAGACCAAAGCCTACAAGGGCATGATAACAATGATCTTAATGGATAGTCTGTTTTATTTGATTTATTTATTTGATGTTTTACGCTGTTCTGTAGAAATTTCACTTATACAACAGCGAACAGCATTGAATATAGTATAAGTGGTAGTAATAATTGTAGAAAGTTATTAACAGCAAGGCACATGTACATGTAGGCCTACCAACAATACAGAATATAACTGTGGCTTGGTTACATTGACAAAAGTAAATTTAAAAGTGTATAATGTGAAATTGGCTTGCATTAAATAACACTATAAATGGAGCGTTTTGTGCTTTGACAGGATTCAGGAAATTAAATAGTTACTTATACAGTAATAGCTATATCTTTGAATCGTGTGGATACAATTTGTTTTCAGGAGCTAAAGGAAGACTTTGATTCAGTAGAGGCAGAACATGACTCATGTGATGATGGACAATCTAGTGTAGGTGATTCAGAGCCCGAAGTAGGAGACTGCCGTAGAGAGGAATCGGGCAGAGGTTCACCAGCCACCATTAACCCGATTAACCAAACCCAAACGGGTGATGTACTGTTAGAGTCGAACACTCAGCACCTCTCTGAACACCTGACATATCCCGTGGCAGATTTTCAAGCTCCGCCCACTCAGTGCAAGAGTAAGCGGGCATTCTTGAGGCAACTTGAACTCAATTCACAGGTTGTCTCGCTCCCTTTGAAGAATTCAAGGCAAGACCAGAGCACTAGGCCTGCCACAGAAGACAAGAAGATTCGCAAGAGGCACATGACTGGACGAGCATCCCTTTCTGTCAGGCCGGCAGATGGGGACAGTCGTCGCAGCGGAGGGCGATCGCTCGTGTCCTTATCCTCCAGCACAGGTGTACAGGGGCTGACACTGACAGGGAAGAGGTCAGAAGACTTGACCATGCCTTCAAGGACAGCGCCATCTATCCCCAGTTCTCACAGCCTTCATCAGCAGTTTGGTGTGCGGCCTGTACATGGTGCTCAGGCCTACATGTCTGAGTTGGAACACCATGCTCACAAAATGTCCACTCCTCTTAAGTTTGTTGAAAAAGGTATGTTGCTGTTGTTGTTTTAAGGCAAGCATTGGGCCTTGTGCACATGTATCATCCAGTCATATTCAGCGAGTTAGTGCAGAACTGTAGTGCATGACAGTGTCATTTGATTGCCAGGGCAGAACTGTAGTGCATGACAGTGTCATTTGATTGCCAGGGCAGAACTGTAGTGCATGACAGTGTCATTTCATTGCCAGCGCAGAACTGTAGTGCATGACAGTGTCATTTGATTGCCAGGGCAGAACTGTAGTGCCTGACAGTGTCATTTGATTGCCAGCGCAGAACTGTAGTGCATGACAGTGTCATTTGATTGCCAGGGCAGAACTGTAGTGCATGACAGTGTCATTTGATTGCCAGCGCAGAACTGTAGTGCATGACAGTGTCATTTGATTGCCAGGGCAGAACTGTAGTGCATGACAGTGTTATTTGATTACCAGTGCAGAACTGTAGTGCATTACAGTGTGATTTGATTGCCAGGGTAAAGGTGCAGAGAAGTTCTTTGTTCACTCAGCTCAGTGGTCCCTGAGGTTTTGTAGCTGAATCAGTCCTGCAGTTTGTCAAGGTCCATTTGTCTCTTTACAGGTGGTCATCTAGGGCAGATTCCTTAAAGCTAATTTCTGAATTTAGTCAGAATTTTTTGAGCCCTAAAATTTAAAATGTTGATAACCTCATCAGTTTTCTTAAATGTGTCCAAATCTCAACTTGCTCTACTAAAACCTGCGCATTATGATGGGGTCTTTATTTTGATTAAATTTTGACTTTAAGTAAGAGATGGCTTTGTGAAATCTGCTCCAGAGCCTCATCACACAGCCCCTAATTGTCATTAGAAACCTAGTTGTAAGTTGTAAGAGCCTTTGTCTGCTCTTTTGTATAAAAGCACACTCTCACTGTGGGCAATTGGCCAGTGATCAGTCAGTTTGAGTCCTGCTCAGTCTGATTTGGCTGCAGCTGTGAAGTCAGAAGGTTTATCCACTACCAGCTGAAAGTTTGTATGTTTCTCTAGGATCTGCCTCGTTTCAATCCTACGAACTTGACTGCTGCCTCATAAGTTCAATATGGAGGTTTTTTAATTACACACCTTCCATGTTTGCCTGTCTTTTAATGTTGTGGCATGGGTGAAAGCTCAGCTTCCTCTGTGAACAGAGGGTATAAGCCATAATTATACATCCGTTCATTCACGCCAGACACAGCTAGAAGATGTGATAAATCTGTGTTTTTTTGCAGTTAGCCAGCTGCGCTTTGGGGCTGATGAAGATAACAGTACACAAGGCACGGAGCCAGCTGAGGACCTGTGCAGTGGAATGCTGACTGTGTGTCGCCTTCCTCTCCCAGCTAGACCTGTCAAACCAGACTCTGATGCCTCGTCAGAACTGCAATGTACTGCTATTAGCTCAAACTGTGATCCAACCAATTTTAATAACTAATAGTAAATACGTGTCGAGGTTTGATGCCTCAGAAATGTCCATATTCTAGATATTGATGATTCAGCTACATTATTTCATGAAAAAAAAAACAGAAAAAAACTCACAAAAACAAGCAAAGAAAATGATGATAAGTGTGAAGTACCCAGTTCATGTAACTGATATCTTTTTGCATAATCACTTAATATTTTAGTTAGTAAGTTTTTCTTGTGAAAATTGCACATTAACTCAGCCCTAAATGTTGATGTCACTCATGATTCTAGATGATACCTGTGGGAATGCTAGAGAGCCATCAGAAGAAGAAAGCGAAATGAGTGTGAAGCATATTCCTAAAAGCAGGCATTTGAGGCGGGAAAAGGTCCTGGGCACAACGATGTTACAGTCTAAGTTAGCTGAGCTGAGCCACCCTGATTATCACACCCCTGTACCTGGCAGACCTATCCCGACTGTACTGGAGGTTTACAAACCTGTACGTTTGATTTCAATGTAGACTACTCATCACTCCATCCTTTTAATTACAAAAGTCCCTAATTCAATTTCTCTTTTACGTTATGGTTAAACAAGTCCATTTGAAATGATATGGTTCACATTGCATCTGAAAACTCAAAGATTGCCAGTGCATCCAGAGTGTTGGAGAGTTTAGACGGCAACTGTAACTGTAAAGGCGTATAGCAAAAGTTTATTGTAGCAGAGTGCTGCATGTTGGGAATTGTTTGATTTGGTTTTAGGATGAAGTGGCAGCTAGAGTCAAGAGACAGAAGGAGGTTAAGGCTGCTGTTGATATACAGAGGTACAGATAAGTGTAGATGGCCTGATTGCTCATGAGATTCTGGTTTTTTTTACATATTCCATAAAATTTACATTTAAATTGTTTTATTTGTTTTTGTTCATTGACATTTTAGTTCAGAATTAAACTGCATAGCTTTTTTTATCTAAAACTGAAAGCTATTAGAGGAAATACTTTGTGATAATTGTGGTAATATTTTCTTATATTTTGTTTGCATGCAGTGTGTGGCTTAAGATTGGTCCCAAATAAAAGTCTGTAGTTTGCTCCAATGCCTTGGTTTGTTCCTTCTGGATTTTGGAATGTTGTGATGCCTAGAGTGAGCCTTGTTTGTTCATCTGACACAATCAGTGGTGTGTAATATTCTAAAAACAAAGAGATAAGTGATGAAATTTTCCACACATTGTGTTGATCTATTGAAAGATTTGTATTAAAATACTTAATGAATTGTTTTCAGGAAATGACTGGAGAAACTTGTAGACATCAATTTTTTTTGGTTTAATTATTTTTTTTCTGACATTTTTCTCAAGGGGTCAACAGAATTGCACATTATTTCTTTACAGTGTACATTTATGTACAAATAGACCATTTTTGTTCATGTTTCGCGCATATTAATTCAGTATTATAATGCTTTTAGTAGATTGGTTTTCACATGTTGATGAGAACATGTGTTTATGAATATTAGTGTTTCCACACACTGATGTAAGTTTGTTGTTACTGAATACTTGTTGTGTTTGGTTTGTTGTATCTTAATGGGTAAATTGTCACACTGTTTTGATCAGAATTTTCCGAGGATACATTGCACGGAACTTTTATGATGGACTGAAGAAAGAGGAGAGGGAGAGGAGAGAGAATGAGCGAGCATCTGCCATTGCCATACAAAAGTAATACATTTTCACAAAATTTCATTCAGGCATACCAGAAATATGTAATAGCCATGCAAACTTAACTAAAATTTTGAAAACAAAGTTTCAACATCAAAAAATCCTTTACAAGCGAAGATTTGATTTGATTTGATTTATTCACCAGAAAGAAAGTAGAAAAGGAAAAACATCTCAATACCTCTCTGTACCTAAACCTCTTGTATCCGCATGGTTATATATAAATATATATACACACACATACACACATACATATACATACATATACATACACACCCGCAAACACACAGGCACACGCATATGTATGTACATGTACGTATATTCATACAAATACATCTTAAATATTATCATAATGTGCACAGTATAAGTAGGCCTATATAATAATGGTTTTTCTTAATCAAGGTTAATACAAACAGGTATATACAGGTATATACACACACACATAATTACATATGTACGGATACATCAGTTTGTCAACATAATACAACTTATAGCACTCTGGCGGGAGCAGAAACCCCAAAGGGCTTATTGTATCCCATAACATGTTTAAATTTAATTGACAAGAGATGCTAACTGGTTAATACTCGTATGTTGGAATGAAGCACTTGCACATACGTACACGTGTACCTAATTATGCATACACATAGTGTTACTACTGTAGCACCCACTCCTAAATGTAAGGATATACAGACAGTAAAGAGAATTTACATTCGTAAATATGTGTACAAATATGCACACGCACACGTGCACTTATGTATTAATATTCATATCAATCAAGGCGACAACAATATACTATCAAGAGAAAACGTTAAGCAAGCAACTATGTGTCGCAACTGAGTTAATTCAAAACGTATGTCAAAACCATACAAAAATAAGCAAACAGCGGAAAGCTGGAGACCTATTGATATTTAAATTCATTATCACAACTAATTAATTAAGATTTGCTTTCTCTCATCCAGTATTTATTTTATTTATTCATTTGATTGGTTTTAACGCCGTACTAAAGAATATTTCATTTATGTGACCGTGACCAGCATTATGGTGTGAGGAAACCTGGCAGAAACCTGGCAACATTCCTACATATGGCCAGAGAGGAAACCAACATGCATGAGCTGAACTTAAACTCACATTGACGTATTAGTGAGAGTCATTGTGCCATGCTGGCATGCTTACCACCTCCGCAATTGCACACAGATCAACAAAGTCTGTATTTTATTCCATTTGTTGTTACATCTGAGATTTTACATGGGCTCGAGGACAATTTCAAGTCGCAAATTAAGAAAAATATATTTTAAAAAACTTGGATAGGGGTTGAGTTCTGGGGTGTCATGAAACTGTAATGTTTCACCTCAGGCATAAATGATTATTTGCTTTGTTTAGCCCACCAATGACACATTACGCACATGTGTTTTGAAGCACCACTCGAAACATCCATCTGGCTTATAAATAGTCACTGACGCTTGTATGATTGTTTCCACTTGTCATCTATTAATATGATGTGTATATCTGTAGGTCAGTCATTATTACTCATATTTGTCCATTATGAGTGTCCATTCTATGTTGTGATTACAGAGCTTTGAGGAGGCATCTTCACAAGGTGAAGGCTATTTACAACAGACCAACGATCGATCCTGAACTGCAGATATGGGCTAAGGGTTACAACACCATAAAAAAGATTACCGAGGTAGAGAGACAAGCAAAACGTCAGCAGCAGGAAAAAGAGTATGTCTGGCTTACAATTTATTCTGGGGTATTGTAGCAGTCTTTAAAAACTATTGATTTTAACATACACTATTGTATAATTTATTTATTTCATTTCATTCCTTGAGTGTCTTGTGTTGTAAGTAAGTATACATGTTTTTCATTTAATGTATGACAATGTTCTGGGTTATGGTCATGAAAGGCACTCTTTCCTCAGAGGAAACCACTGTACCTTAGGGGCACAGAAAAAAACGGTGTACCTTACGATTTTGGAGGTAACCTGTGTACGTTACAGGCACAGAGAAAACCACTTTACTGTGCCAGGCATGAAGGAAACCACTGTATCTTACCAAAGACAGAGGAAACCACTGTACTTTACTAGACGAGGAGGAAACCACTGTACCTTACAGAAACTACTGTACATTACCAGTTGGAGGAAACGATTGTACCTTACCAGCAAGGGAGGAAGCCTCTATACCTTACCAGCCAGGAAGGAAATTACTATACCTTATCAGCCACGGAGAAAACTACTGTACCTTACCATGCAAGGGAAACCACTGTGCCTTACCGGGCAGGGAGGAAAGCATTGTACTTTACATGGCATGGAGGAAATAATTGTACCTTACCAGGTAAGGAGGAAACCGCTGTGTCTTAAAAGGCATGGAGGAAACCACTGTGTCTTATCACACATGGAGGAAACCACTGTACCTTACCAGCCATGGAGAAAATCACCTTACCTTACCAGGTATGGAGGAAACCATTTTATCTCATCAAGTATGGGGAAAACCACTATACCTTAACAGGCAGAGAGGAAACCACTGCACCTTATCAGGCACAAAGGAAACCATGGTACCTCAACATGCACCTGACAAACTAGGGGCCCACACATTAGAACACAGCCAATCGAGAGAGAGTTAGACCAGTTTGAACTGATCAAGAAGAACTTTTCACATTACGACTTAGCCAATATTTGATTGCAATGACCTCTGTTTCCCTGTAATTCCAGAATAGCCCAGAAGCAGCATGAAACCTCAGCAAAGCTGTCTGTGATTGGGCCCCATGTTAACATCTATGAGTGAGTATTGAGTTTAGAGAGAGGCTGTGATGTTATTGTTACTATGGGAAGCTGTAGCAAGTGTTTGGTATTTGGAGAAATAATTTTTATCAAAGCCAAGAGATAGTATGTTAATACAAAAGAACTTTCTGCACAGTATTCTGAAATGAGGTGCTGAGCAGTTGTTTTTAAATGTTTTCAAAGCACCATGTATGCTATCTATGAACTTCTCTTTCACCTCACTGTATTGTGGCAAACAGCTGGCTTGTTTGATCAGTTGTCGGTTGAAGCAGCTTGAAAGAGTGTCGGGAAACTTCCTTGGCTGTGTTTGATCATTTTATGACCTACAATTGTGGGAACGTAACTTTTCTATTTAATATTTTGTATTCAATTGGTGCCACAGAAAACACCATCGTAGTAAAACAGAATACGACAACAAAGAGACCATCCAGTTAAAGAAAACACCATCATACATTAAATTGGACAAAAAGTCTTGACAGCAATTTTGCATACTGAAGATATGCCTTGTAAACATCATTGTGCACAGAATGCATACACATTTTCACACATTTTAGTCCTTAGTCGTATCACTTTTAAACTGTACTTCGTCACATTTGTCTGTACCTGTCACATTTGTCTGTCTGTCAGCATCTATCACCCAAAGAAAGTAGGCCCCAGCAAGGCTCTCATCAACCAAGCAGCTCTTGTCATACAGAAATACGCAAGAGGAATGCTTGTTCGCAACAAGCTGGCATCACTGAAACGAAAGGTAGAAAACCTTGTATCTTTATTTAATACCAGACAGATAAGTTGTCTGGACCTGTAATTTATTGACATCACAGATCGCCTGTGCCTATTGCTGTAGATGTACTCATATTCATGTGGTAATTGCTCACATTAAAGCTGTGGTATGCATGTGTATTTCCTATCCTGGGTGTATCTGGAGTCTACTATGGTAATTGTCTATAGTGTTAAACCCTACATGTATGCCGTCAGCCAAAATATTTTCCATGCTTATGATTAATTTTGATAGCAATTTTCATACTGTCCTTTTTTCATTGTGGCATTTTGAGAGGTTTGCAAAGAAAGTATTCTTTTTTTAAGCTTAGACAGAGAACTGCCCTCAGAATATGCTTCAAACAACACCACATGAATGTACAAAACATTGGAGAGATAGGGTATAAGCTGTTGTGTGTGTGTGTTGTTGGCCCTGTAGCATGGGTGTGACTGGAAGTGCTGTGTACAGGAGTACAGACACCTTCTGTGGTGTGTTTAGTGTAAGCTTTTATTTGTCTGTTGTAGACCCTGTAGCATGGGTGTGACTGGAAGTGCTGTGTACAGGAGTACAGACACCTTCTGTGGTGTGTTTAGTGTTAGCTTTTATTTGTCTGTTGTTGGCCCTGTAGCATGGGTGTGCCTGGAAGTGCTGTGTACAGGAGTACAGACGCCTTCTGTGGTGTGTTTAGTGTAAGCTTTTATTTGTCTGTTGTTGGCCCTGTAGCATGGGTGTGACTGGAAGCGTTATGTACAGGAGTACAGACACCTTCTGTGGTGTGTATAGTGTAAGCTTTTATTTGTTTGTTGTAGGCCCTATAGCATGAGTGTGACTGGAAGTGCTGTGTACAGGAGTACAGACACCTACTGTGGTGTGTTTAGTGTTAGCTTTTATTTGTCTGTTGTTGGCCCTGTAGCATGGGTGTGACTGGAAGTGCTGTGTACAGGAGTACAGACACCTTCTGTGGTGTGTTTAGTGTAAGCTTTTAATTGTCTGTTGTTGGCCCTGTAGCATGGGTGTGACTGGAAGCGTTATGTACAGGAGTACAGACACCTACTGTGGTGTGTTTAGTGTTAGCTTTTATTTGTCTGTTGTTGGCCCTGTAGCATGGGTGTGACTGGAAGTGCTGTGTACAGGAGTACAGACACCTTCTGTGGTGTGTTTAGTGTAAGCTTTTATTTGTCTGTTGTTGGCCCTGTAGCATGGGTGTGACTGGAAGCGTTATGTACAGGAGTACAGACACCTTCTGTGGTGTGTATAGTGTAAGCTTTTATTTGTTTGTTGTAGGCCCTATAGCATGAGTGTGACTGGAAGTGCTGTGTACAGGAGTACAGACACCTACTGTGGTGTGTTTAGTGTAAGCTTTTATTTGTCTGTTGTAGGCCCTGTAGCATGGGTGTGACTGGAAGTGCCGTGTACAGAAGTACAGACACCTTCTGTGATGTGTTTAGTGTAAGCTTTTAATTGTCTGTTGTTGGCCCTGTAGCATGGGTGTGACTGGAAGCGTTATGTACAGGAGTACAGACACCTACTGTGGTGTGTTTAGTGTTAGCTTTTATTTGTCTGTTGTTGGCCCTGTAGCATGGGTGTGACTGGAAGTGCTGTGTACAGGAGTACAGACACCTTCTGTGGTGTGTTTAGTGTAAGCTTTTAATTGTCTGTTGTTGGCCCTGTAGCATGGGTGTGACTGGAAGCGTTATGTACAGGAGTACAGACACCTACTGTGGTGTGTTTAGTGTTAGCTTTTATTTGTCTGTTGTTGGCCCTGTAGCATGGGTGTGCCTGGAAGTGCTGTGTACAGGAGTACAGACACCTTCTGTGGTGTGTTTAGTGTTAGCTTTTATTTGTCTGTTGTTGGCCCTGTAGCATGGGTGTGACTGGAAGCGTTATGTACAGGAGTACAGACACCTTCTGTGGTGTGTATATTGTAAGCTTTTATTTGTTTGTTGTAGGCCCTATAGCATGAGTGTGACTGGAAGTGCTGTGTACAGGAGTACAGACACCTACTGTGGTGTGTTTAGTGTTAGCTTTTATTTGTCTGTTGTAGGCCCTGTAGCATGGGTGTGACTGGAAGTGCTGTGTACAGAAGTACAGACACCTTCTGTGGTGTGTTTAGTGTAAGCTTTTAATTGTCTGTTGTTGGCCCTGTAGCATGGGTGTGACTGGAAGCGTTATGTACAGGAGTACAGACACCTACTGTGGTGTGTTTAGTGTTAGCTTTTTTTTTTTTCTGTTGTTGGCCCTGTAGCATGGGTGTGACTGGAAGTGCTGTGTACAGGAGTACAGACACCTTCTGTGGTGTGTTTAGTGTAAGCTTTTAATTGTCTGTTGTTGGCCCTGTAGCATGGGTGTGACTGGAAGCGTTATGTACAGGAGTACAGACACCTACTGTGGTGTGTTTAGTGTTAGCTTTTATTTGTCTGTTGTTGGCCCTGTAGCATGGGTGTGACTGGAAGTGCTGTGTACAGGAGTACAGACACCTTCTGTGGTGTGTTTAGTGTAAGCTTTTATTTGTCTGTTGTTGGCCCTGTAGCATGGGTGTGACTGGAAGCATTATGTACAGGTGTACAGACACCTTCTGTGGTGTGTTTAGTGTAAGCTTTTATTTGTTTGTTGTAGGCCCTATAGCATGAGTGTGACTGGAAGTGCTGTGTACAGGAGTACAGACACCTACTGTGGTGTGTTTAGTGTTAGCTTTTATTTGTCTGTTGTTGGCCCTGTAGCATGGGTGTGAATGGAAGTGCTGTGTACAGGAGTACAGACACCTACTGTGGTGTGTGTTTAGTGTAAGCTTTTATTTGTCTGTTGTTGGCCCTGTAGCATGGGTGTGACTGAAAGTGCTGTGTACAGGAGTACAGACACCTACTGTGGTGTGTTTAGTGTAAGCTTTTATTTGTCTGTTGTTGGCCTTGTAGCATGGGTGTGACTGGAAGTGCTGTGTACAGGAGTACAGACACCTACTGTGGTGTGTTTAGTGTAAGCTTTTATTTGTCTGTTATAGGCCATGTAGCATGGGTGTGACTGGAAGCATTGTGTACAGGAGTACAGACACCTACTGTGGTGTGTTTAGTGTAAGCTTTTATTTGTCTGTTGTAGACCCTGTAGCATGGGTGCGCCTGGAAGTGCTGTGTACAGGAGTACGGACACCTTCTGTGGTGTGTTTAGTGTAAGCTTTTATTTGTCTGTTGTTGGCCCTGTAGCATGGGTGTGACTGAAAGTGCTGTGTACAGGAGTACAGACACCTACTGTGGTGTGATTAGTGTAAGCTTTTATTTGTTTGTTATAGGCCCTGTACCATGGTTCTGACTGGAAGCGTTATGTACAGGAGTACAAAAAACTCTTGAGGCGAGTCCAGGAGAGACATGGGGTCCTCAGGCCGGTCATGCCATTCACCTATTCTCAGCTTGACGAATACATGGATATTAGAAGGAGTAAGTCACTTTGACAACTGTACTGTCTGTAGTATTCAAAGATAAGAAGCCATATTCTGTGTACACATATCTTTTAACCTCAATGCAATGTGTTTACAAACAGCTTCTTGCAGGTATACATATTTATTTATTTGATTGTGGCTTAATGTCGTACCCAATATTTTTCACTTATACAATGGTGGTCAGCTTTGCGAGTGGAGGAAACAGCAGTGTCCATGTAAACCAGCAACCTTTGGCAACTTTTCCACATCTGAATGTTCGTTCTCATGAAGGCCCACAAGCAGCGACGGCAGGGGCATAAAACAAATCCCCAGTCCGGATTTCAATCTCCACCTCGTGTCTCCCATGGCCTGCTCTCATGTTGTGCAGATGGCTTCGTTCTTTGTTTGCGAAAGTTAGCTGAAAAACATACATGACTGCAGTGCATATTTTTTCACTACACAGGGTATGAGATGATGTTTGAGAGGAAGGCATTTGGAGGCGAAATAGAGGTGTGTGACTTGCCAAAGTTCTTCAAGGAGTGTGACCTTTACCCATCACAGTTAGAAATGGATGACGCTGTTGATGTTGTTATCAGAGGTGGGTGTGTGGTTTGTTCACTGTGGTCATTCATTTGGTACGTGTGAAAATTCTCTTACTTCAGGAATTCTCCACAATTGCTTGATGGTTCATAGCTGTTGGCCCAATATTGCGCGTGTGTAGTGATAAAAAGTGCAGAATCTCTGTTACCATTGCAAAAGGGTTTCAATCAGTTTGTCAATAGCTAAATCCTAATTACATGTCTGTTACATTACCATTAAACTTGTTCATGATGAATATCAGATGCAACTTGTCTAAAGATTAGATAATACCATAATCCTGGTAAGCTTTAAAGCTACCATATATGATTGTGCACTGGAATATGGATTGTATAAGTTAATTGCATACACCATATCACCGTGATGCTACAGATTAATTAGGCTTACAGATATCCAGATTAATTCACTCAGCTCGCCACAAGTCTCTCTAAATTCACCTAAAAAAATCAAATGTATTGAACATTTATCCATTGCCAAAACTAATAAGGTGCCCTTCCCATACAAAATCATTAAATG